>NW_025893317.1:81117-88646 GCF_002878395.1 Capsicum annuum
TATATACTCCCATGTTATCTAACTTATCAAAAATATATTGGATTTACTTTTGTTTTTATATATGCCAACTGACCTTAGACTATATTATACAAATTCCATGTCATCTTCATTTTATTCTTTCTTCTTAGATATTTTATTTCATTAAAGAGAAAAGAACAATAAAATTTTGGAATTAATCAATTCATTGAATTAAGTATATAATGAAATGATAAAGACTATACATACATAATACTTTTGAGTTGTAATGGCTTATATTTATTTTTATTCAATTTCTAATTAGGATTGGACCACTTAAAACTAATTATATAAGGATATAAAACTATGAAGTCTCATCAATTTTTATGTAACTATATCATTAAATCAAATTGTAATTTAAGAAAAATATAATTGTAATTTAGACAAACATTCTGCCTCCAATGATTAATGTTGATTGTCAAATACTTCTCTTAATGTATGATTGTGTCGAAACATTAAACGACATATTAAAAAAGATGAAAGGGAGCAGTATAATGAGTGTTTGAGAGAACAATGTCCCACGTGAAAAGTAAAAAAGAAATGAAATTATTTATAAAATGTCGGATATTTAAGGTCTCTTGAAAAAAAAATGTCAATTTGGTTCAAAGCGAATGATAGCATACAATATTAAAAGTATTTTATGGTAATTAATTAGTACAATAATTGATATCAACACCACTGTACTGAAATTTTTACAAGATGGGTATGAGGATGATAGAGTGACGGCATGAGACATATTGTCTTGGTAACTATATTTGACACAATTTTACACCGCATACAACCAAAAAAAAAAGTCGATGAGCTTGGTAACGATAAATACTCGAATGATATGAGGCGATACACAAATAATCTCAAAATTAACTCATTAATCCATCAAACTCATCAACTCATTAACTCATTGATTCGTATTGTAAACAGAGTCACACGTGAAATCCAGAAAAGAAAAAAAAAACTATTGATATGGGGCAATATACAAATAATCTCAAATTTTAAAAGCATACATCAAACTAATTTTTAATGGATCAAAAAGTTTGGTGGATTCTTTTTGATGCATCAAAAAAAAAATTAAATTAAGAATTTAAAAAAAAAAAAAAATGACGTGGATCTCTAATATGCCGCCACGTGGCAAAGCTGTTTTCTAAAAACCAGTTGTTAAAAGTAATGTCATGTATGAGCTAGTTTTGTAACGGCGATGACATGAATGAGCCCAACTTTTAACGGATGACAAAAATAAGTCATTTTTTATAGTTCAGTGGCATATTTGAGCCTTTTTCCTACTACATATTTAGAGGTATACATATAGGACTAAAACCTTTCTCTCTCTAGAGATGGCGGTTTCGCTCAGTGAAAATTAAACATGGGGAAGAAATCGAAGTTCGGAGGGACGAATTCACAGAACCAAGCTGTAAAGTAGACCACTAACAACACCACATAGGTAGTACCACAATCGGGATTTACCAAAAAAACAAAAAATGTGAATGAATTGCAAGGGATAGTGCCGTTCCAGCTACCACAATCTACCCCCACGGCGGCACCGTCAAATTTGGGGGTTTCGAAGACATCGCAGTCAATGAGTGCTGGCAAAGCAAGGTGGGCGGAATTGGTGGAGGAAGTCCAATAACTATTTATTTCCTAGTAAAGTTACCGCGCCTAATCCGCAACCCCCTGCAATTGGTATCAAAGTCGTGTTATTTAAAAAATACGGAAGTCGTATATATATGGATTTATTTGATAAAACTAGATTTAGATATTCCCAAAAATATTATATAAATGAATAACATACAAAAATATAAAGAATTAAAGCAAATAATATCTGAAAAATGTAAAGAATTAAAAATAAGGATAGAAAGACTATAACATAACATAATTGCTGGAGTTAGTAAAAACTCAATAAATGCACAAAAAGAAGAAGTATCAAATTTAGAATCAATAATAGATAGTCTAGAATATACATACCAATGTGATCTATTAACAATTAAATAAAAAATGAACAAAGAAGAATTTATAATAGACGAAAAAACATATGAAAATCACGAAGGATTAAAAATAAAAATAGTGTTTTCTAATTTAGGTAGAAGGTATAAGAAAATAGGTGAACATTAATATTTAATGTTAGAAAAAGAAGAATTAAAATTAAAAGATAAATTGACAGCTATGGTGAGAATAGAAAAAGAAAACGAAGAAATAGATAGAAAAAAAGAAATAAAAAAAATAAAACAACAAACTACAGAAGAAATACTAAAAATAGAAGAAACAAAAAATAGTAGGATTGTTGAATTAGAAAAAGAACTACAAATGCTAAAAGATTTGTATGAAAAGGGACAGAAAGAAAAAGAAGAAAAAGATAAAGAACAAAAATTATTAAATGATATAAATTAATTAAAAGAAAAATTAGAAATAGACAATAAGGAAATAGAAACCAAGGAATTAGAAATTAATACAATAGATGTTGAAGAAACAGATAATTATGATTCAGAAGATAGTGAAACATATACAGAAATCTTAACAAATACAAAAAAATTTAGAAATCAATGGAAAACAAGAAGTAATTAATGAAGAAAACTTAGAAAATATAAACACAGAAATAAACACTCTTGATAAAAAAGAAGATGAAAATATAATACCTAGAACATCAGAAACAAGAAAACCTACATATTATAAGAATATGTTTAAAAAATATAATCTAAAGAATGAATACAACAAATGGACACCAAAACAAATAGTTAATAAAAATGATAACTTTTTAGACTTAGATTATGTAATAGATATAGAAAAAACAATACAATTATGGATAGGATATATGACAAAACAATTATTAGATAATAATATAAATGTAAAAGATGCACCAGAATATATAGAAAGAACACTAATAGGAATAGTGAAATTATGATTTTTAAATCTAACTGAAAATAGTAAAAGAGTATTAAGAACTGACAAACCCACAGAAGTAACATCATCAACAACCACAACTAAACTAACACCCATAGAATTATTAAAAAAATATGAAATAGCTATAAAAGACAAATTTAGTAGTATGACAACAACAGAAGAAGAACAAAATGAAGAGAAAGATACAAATAGGAATTTAATGTTAAAATTAGCAATATGTAATATATGCTACATAGATGAATATACTTGCGCATTTAAAGAATATTATTATAAAGGAGCATATAATACAGAAGAAAGTAAAGAAATAAGAAAATTATATTTTAGTAAAGTACCTGAACCATTTAGTTTAAAAATAATAAAAAGTTGGGATGAAGCAAAAATATTAGATACTCTAGGAGCAAGAATAAAATTTTTACAAAAATGGTATAGAAACCTATGTGAAAAATATAGAGAAGAAATAAAAATGGAAAAAACATTAATAAAAAATTTAGCATGTTGCAAAGATAAAATAACACCTCAATTTGGATGCGAAGAAAGATATTACAAGAAAAGAAAAAGGCATAAGAAATATAAGAAATACAAAAAATCAAAATATAAGTATAAGAAACCAACAAAAAGATATTATGTAAAAAATTATAAACATGAAAGACCATATAGGAAAAAGAAATCTAGAAAGGAATGTACTTTTTATAATTGCGGAAAATTAGGACATTTAGCTAGAGATTGTAAATTACCTAAAAATCCAAAAAATAAAAAAATATCAGAAATAAAAATAGAAAATACAGAATATATGCAGATAGATTATATAGATTACGAATTAGAAAGTGAAGACAGTATCTATGAAATTTCAGAGAATGAAACAGATAATGAAATAGAAGATAATGAAATAGATAGTGAATTAGACGAATTAAATAACTGAAGAAGATATACAAATAAATCAAATGACTGAAGAAGATATAAAAATAATAACAAAAGAAGAATATTTAAATGATGAAGGAACAGATCAAAAAATAATATTTAATAATAATATATTTGATGAAATAAAAGGAAAAGAGTTAGACTTAAGTGTAGAAAAAAAATTAAAATACCAACAATAAAAAATATATTTACTAGGAAAAAGGAAGAATATTACGTAGTAAGTCAAAAGGAACATGCAATAGACTGCAGATATGCAAAAGGTAAAGTTAGTATACCACTAGTAACAAAAAGGTTAATTAATAAAGAAATAAACGATATAAAGAGTAGAAGAGACCCAATAAAATATGTACACCTTGGAGGTACAGAGATATTAATAAAAGCATGCTTTAGAGAAGGAATAGATACACCAATAAAATTATATTTAGCAGATGATAGGATTATAAGACCTATAGAAAAAAGCATAATGACTGCAATTAAAGGAAATTTAATATACCAAAAATTTAAATTTATAATAAGTGCAAATTATTCAGTAGCAATAATAGATAAAAATATAGATAAATCATTAGTATTATATTAGAAAATATCGGGAATAGAACTAACCCCAGGAAGTAAAATATTTACAGCAAGATGTAAAAATCTATATGTATTAACAACAAAACATAAAATAACGGAAAAAAATAAAATTAATAAAATACAAATAGAAAGTCCTTTTGAACAATTCGTAAAAACAATTGATAATAATGATTATAGTTACGGAAATATAGACATAGAAGAAGATTTAGAAATAATAAATGATAGAATAAGTATAACAAAAAGAATAGCTTATGAAAAACCAGAATCATAAATTCATCAAAAAGAACAAGATATGAAACAAGTTCAATAGTTAATTTAAATCAATATTACATAACAGGAATAATAAATGAAAAGGAATATTTAATACTCTTAATTACAGGACAAGAAGAAAATTATATAGCAAAATATCTAGTAAAAAATGAGGAAATAAAATCTGATAATAATATATGCCCAGATATACCAAGAAGCTTAATAAACACTAAAAATATAGCAGAAAAAGAAATAATAATAGGAGTTAGAAAAATGAAAATAGAATTTGAAATAAAGGAAGAAATGCAAAAAGCAGACATAATATTAGGAATTAAATGGCTAGAACAAGTAAAATCATACAATATAGAGCATACACAATTATCTATAACATATAATAGGAAAAGATTATTCCTAAGAAGAGCTGTAACATGATATGAAAATATATGTATTAATGAAGATAGTAGTAGAAGGATATTATAGTAGGTATTATACGCCTATGATAGATACAGGAGCAGAAGCTAATTTATGTAGATATAATTGTTTACGAGAAAGTAAATGGGATACATTAAAACACCAATAATAATTAAAGGATTTAATAACGAAGAAAGCTTAATTACTTATAAAGCTAAGAATGTAAAAACACAAGTATGGGATAAAATATTAACAATAGAAGAAATCTATAATTATAAACTAACATCAAAAGATATACGTTTAGGAAAGATGTTTTTAGATAAATTATACACACGTATAATAACTAGAACAGATTGGTGGTTTACAACACCATGTAAACAGAAAGTAAGAACAAAAATAGTTATTAATAAAATAAGAAAGAAAACTGATTGGATAAAAGGAAGTGAAAAAATTACACAAAAATTAGAAAATATAAAAAATACTGAAGATACAATAGAATTGGTCGTATTTTCAATAAATAAAAAGGAAATAACTATATTTTCAATAAATAAGATAGAAATAATTAAGAAAAAATTAGAACAATTATATAGTGAAGATCCATTAAAAGGATGGGAAAAACATAAAACTACTATAAAAATTGAATTAATAGATAAAAATAGCATAATAACCCAGAAAACATTAACATATAATTTTGATGATTTAAAAGAATTTAAAATGCATATAGAAGAATTATTAGAAAAAAAATAAATACAAAAAAGTAATAGTAAACATAATAGTCCAGCATTTATAGTAAATAAACATAGTGAACAAAAAAGAGGAAAAAGTAGGATGGTTATTGATTATAGAAATTTAAATGCAAAAACAATGACTTATAATTACCCAATACCAAACAAAATATTAAAAATAAGGCAAATACAACGATATAATTATTTTAGTAAATTTGATTGTAAATCAAGATTTTACCATTTAAAGTTAGGAGAAGAATCTAAGGAATTAACCGCATTTACGGTACCACAAGGTTTTATGAATAGAATGTACTACCATTTGGATATAAAAATGCATCAGGTAGATATCAACATTTTATGGATAGTTATTTTAAACAACTACCTAATTGTATAGTATACATAGTTGATATACTATTATATACAAAAACTAAAGAAGAACATTTAAAATTATTAGAACAGTTTACAGATATAATAGAAAAATCAAGAATAAGTTTAAGTGAGAAGAAAACAGAAATTATGAAAAATCAGATAGAAATTTTAGGAATACAAATGGATAAAAGTGGAGTCAAAATGCAACAACATACAGTCTAAAAAATAATAAATTCAGAAGAAGAATTAGATACAAAAAAGAAATTACAATCATTTTTAGGATTAGTAAACCAAGTAAAAGAATATATTCCAAAACTAGCAGAAAACTTAAAACCATTACAGAAAAAATTAAAAAAGGATGTAGAATATAGATATAATGAAGAAGACAAAAAACATGTAAAGAAAATAAAATTACTTTGTGAAGAGTTACCAAAATTACAATTTCCAGATGAAAATAAAAAATTTACTTATATAGTAGAAGCTGATGCAAATGAATATACTTATGAAGGAGTACTCAAATATAGGTATGAAGAAGAAAAATTAGAACATCATTGTAGATATTATTCAGGAACGTTTAACGAAATAGAAATAAAATGGGAAATAAATAGAAAAGAATTATGTTCTTTATATAAATGTTTAATAGCATTTGAACCATATATCGTGTATAACAAGTTTATTGTTAGAACAGATAATACACAGGTACAATGGTGGCTAACCAGAAAAATACAAAATTTGGTTACGACAAAGGAAATTCGGAGACTAGTATTAAATATACTGAATTTTACATTTACAATTGAAGTAATCAATACTAATAAAAATATCATTGCACATTACTTATCAAGACAAAGCTACTCAAACTGATTTACCAATGGAAGAGACTGATGCCAAAGATACCCAGACTGATTTATTGCTCCAAATGGAGTTATTACAAGAACGAGTTATTACACTAACTACTGAAGTTACAAATGTAAAAGTGCAAGTCGAGCACTATAAAAAATAAGATATTGTGCAAGAAGAGAACATTAAAAAACTAGACCTAGAAGGTGACGATGAGAAACACCTTAAAACTCAAATTACTAACGAAACTTCAATTACAACTACAGGCACATCTAAAGGGGAAAATATAGTCACTAAAAATAGACTGAAATACCAAAGAAAAAGAATTATAACCTCAGCCAAATATTTTCAAAACCATATACACCAAATATACAAAATTTAGAAGCATTTGCACCTCCCCAGATACATACCTATTCTGAATCACTTAACCAAGAAAAACAGACATACAATTATTCTTCTCGTAAATACATTGACAACATACACACCTTACAAACCTTATTAAATACCAAACCTATTCAAAGTGAAGAGCTAGCCGTACAACAA
>NW_025893317.1:88746-88920 GCF_002878395.1 Capsicum annuum
CAATAAACTTATTGCCTTACCAGGTACAAGCCCAAATTTTATTAAATAATTTTACTATTATGCATTATTATCTACGGTTTACACAACCGATGGAGAAGAGTTAGCAGGAATCCCAGAAATTCACAAAGAATTTATGACTTACAAGAGAATTACCAACGGACAATTATTCTATGT
>NW_025893318.1:0-4431 GCF_002878395.1 Capsicum annuum
CTATTTGTGTGGACAAACGGGCAAAATAGTATGGATGAGGAATTTTTTAGGCAAATCGGTTTTCTATAGCCCACGATTTCGAGGGTGGTTCGAGGAACGGGCATGCTATAAGCAAAAAATTGATCGACGCATGCCAGGTAGATTGAGAATCATCCTAGTGTAGTTTGTTTAAATTTTTGTGGATATTTCAGAGGACAAACGAGCAAAACAATGTGAATAAGGCATTTTTGAGCCAATATGGTGTGCTATAGCCCACGGTTTTGGAGGTGGGCCCAGGGCCTGGGCATACTGTAGGCCAAAAATTGATTGGGGCATGTCAGGGAGGTAGGGAATTATCTCAGTGTGTTGTGTTTAAATTTTCGTGGCTATTTGGGTGGACAAATAGGCAAAATGGCACGAACGGGGCATTTTTAGGCCACATCGGTATTCTATAGCCCACGATTTCAAGGTTGGACTCAGGATCCGGGTGTTCTATGGGCTGAATACTGGCTGGTACATGCCAGAGAGGTTGGAGATCGTCCAAGTATGGTCTTTTTAAATTTTCATGTCCATTTGGGGGAACAAACATGCGTAACGGTATGAATGAGGCATTTTCTGGCTAAATCGGTGTGCTGTAGCCCACGTTTTTGGGGGTGGGCCAGGGGTCCGGGAATGCTCTACGCTGAAATTTAATCGGGTTATGCCAGGGAAGTTGGGGATCATCCAAGTATGATTCGTTTAAATTTTTGTGGCCATTTGGGTGGACAAACGAGCAAAACAACATAAACGAGGCATTTTCAAAACAAATCAGTGTGCAATAGCCCACGGTTTTGGGGGTGGGCCTAGGTTCTGGACGTGCTGTAGGCCAAAAATTGATTGGGGCACATCAGGGAGGTTAGGGATCATCCCAGTGTGGCTGGTTTAAATTTTTGTGGCCATTTGGGTGGACAAACGGGCAAAACGGCAAGAACGGGGTATTTTTGTTCCAAATCAGTGTGCAATAGCCCACGATTTTAAGGGTGGTCTAGGAGTTCGGGCATTAATGTGTGCCTAAAATTGATCGAGCCATGCCAGGGAGGTAGGAGATCATCCCAGTGTGGTCCGTTTAAATTTTATGGCTATTTAGGTGGACAAACGAACGAAATGGCGCGAATGGGGCATTTTCAGGCCGAATCGGTATGCAATAGCCCACGATTTTGTGGGTGAGTCTGGGTTCTAGCCGTTGTATGGCCCAAAAATTGACTGAGGCATTCCAGGGATGTAAGAAATCATCCCAGTGTGGTCTGTTTAAATATTCGTGGCTATTTGGGTGGATAAACAGGCGAAACAGCACGAATAGGGCATTGTTGGGCCAAATTAGTGCGCTATAGCCAGCAGTTTCAAAGGAGGGCCTAAGGTCCCGGCTGTTGTAGGACAAAAATTGATTGAGGCATTCCAGGGGGGTTGAGGATCATCCCAATGTGGTCTGTTTAAATTTTTGTGGCAATTTGGGTGGAAAAACATGCATAAAGGTTCGAACGAGGCATTTTCGGACCAAATCGATGTGCTATAAACCACGATTTTGGGGTGGGACTGGGGTCTGGGCTTGCTGAGGGCCGAATATTGATTGAGGCGTGCTATAGAGGTTGGGGATCATCCCAATGTGGTCCTTTTAAATTTTCGTGGCTATTTGGGTTGACAAACAGGTGAAACGCTGCGAACAGGGCATTTTCAGGCTAAATTGGTGTGCTATAGCCCATAATTTTGGGTGTGGGGTAGGGGTTCAGGCGTTCTGTGGGCCAAAAATCTTGGATAGTCTCAGTGTGGTCCGTTTAAATTTTTGTGGCTATTTGGGTGGACAAATGAAACAACGCTAACGGGGTATTTTCTGGCCAAATCGGTGTGTTATGGCCCATGATTTTTGGGGTGGTCTCGGGGTTCGGGCGTGCTGTGGGCCAATAATCTATAGGGGAATGCTAGGGAAGTTGGTGATCATTTCAGTGTGGTCCATTTAAATATTTGTGGCCATTTGGATGGACAAACAGGCAAAACGGAGCGAACGGGACTTTTTTAGGGTAAATTGATGTGCTATAGCCCACGATTTTAGGGGTGAGCCCAGGGTTCGGGTGTGCTGCTGGTAAAAAATTGACCAGGGCATACCAAGGAGTTTGGAGATTGTCCCAGTATGGTTCGTTTAAATTTTCATGACCATTTAGTTGAACAAATGAGCAAAACAGCACGAACGGGGAATTCTTGGGCCAAATCGGTATGCTATAGCCCATGATTTTGGGGGTGGGCCTGGGGTTCGGGGATGTTGTGGGCCAAAAATTGACCAAGCCATGGTAGGGAAGTTGGGGATCATTACAGTATGGTTCATTTGAATTTTCGTGGCCATTTGTGTGGATAAACGGGCGAAACAGTGAGAATGAGGCTTTTTTGGGACAAATCGGTGTGCTATAGCCATGGTTTTCGGGGGTGGTCATGGGGTTCGGGCGTGCTGTATTCTAAAAATCGACCAAGACGTGCCAGAGAGGTTAGGGATCGTCCTAGTGTGATCCATTTAAATTTTGTAGCCATTTCGGAGGATAAACAGTCGAAATGGCGTAAATAGGAAATTTTTGGGCTTAATCTGTGTGCCATAGTCCACGGCTTTGGGGGAGGGCCTAAGGTCCAGTCATGCTACGGGCTAATAATTAATTGGGGTATGCCAGAGAGGATGGGGATCATTCCAGTATGGTTCATTTAAATTTTCATGGCCATTTGGGAGAAAAAATGAGTGAAATAGCACGGTTTCAGGGGTGGGCCGGGGTTCAAGCGTGTTGTGGGCCAAAAATCGACCGGAAACTCCAGGGAGATTGGAGATCTTCCCAGTGTGATCCGTTTAAATTTTTGTGGCAATTTGGGTGGACAAATGGCAAAACGATGCACTGGGGCATGGGATTCGGGCATGCTGTGGGCTGAAAATTAACCGAGGCATGCCAGGGAGGTTGGCGATCATTCCAGTATAGTTCATTTGAATTTTTGTGGCTATTTGTGTGGACAAACATGCGAAACAGAGAGAACGAGGCATTTTCGGGATAAATCGGTATGCCATAGCCATGGTTTTGGGGTGGTCACGGGGTTTGGGCGTGCTATATTTTGAAAATCGATCAGAACGTGCCAGGGAGGTTGAGGATCGTCCTAGTGTGATCCGTTTAAATTTTGTAGCCATTTCGGAGAATAAACGGGTAAAATGGCACGAACGGGAAATTTTTGGGCTTAATCTGTGTGCTATAGTCCACGACTTCGGGGGTGGGCCCGAGGTCCAGTTGTGCTACAGGATAAAAATTGATCGGGGCATTCCAGGGAGGTTGGGGATCATTTCAGTGTGGTCCATTTAAATTTTCGTGGCCATTTGGGAGGACAAACAAGCGAAACAGTGCGAACGTGATATTTTCAGGCCAAATCGATGGGCTATAGCCCAATTTTGGGGGTGGGCCCGGGGTTCGGGCATGATGTGTTTCAAAAATTGATGGGGGCTTGCCAAATAGGTTGGGGATTATCTTAGTGTGGTTCGTTTAAATTTTCGTGCCCATTTGTGTGGACAAACGGGTGAAACGATGCGAACGGGGAATTTTTGGGCTTATTCTGTGTGCTATAGCCTATGGTTTCAGGGGTGGACTCGGGGTCCGATCGTGCTGTGGGCCAAAAATCTACCAGGGCATGCTAGGGAGGTTGGGGATCATCTCAGTGTGATCTTTTTAAATTTTGTGTCCATTTGGATGAACAAACGGGTGAAACAACGCGAATGGGGTATTTTTAGGCTAAATTAGTGAGCTATAGCATAGGGTTTCGGGGGTGGGGCCAGGGTTCAGGCGTGTTGTGGGCTAAAAATTGATAGGGCGGTTCTAGGGAGGTTGAGGATCATCCCAGTGTGGTCCGTTTAAGTTTTCATGGCAATTTGGATGGACAAACGGGTGAAACGGTACGAACAGAGAATTTTTGGGCCAAATTGGTTTGCTATTTATTGCCCACTATTTCGGGGATGGGCCCGAGGTCTAGGAGTGTTGTGGCCCAAAAATCGATCAGGGAGTGCCAGGGAGTTTTGAGATTATCCTAGTGTGGTCCATTTAAATTTTCGTGGCCATTTAGGTTGACAATGGGAGAAATAGAATGAACGGGAATTATCGAGCCAAATTGGTGTGCTATAGCCCATGGTATAGGAATGGGCCTAGGGCTGGGCATGCTGTGGACTGAAGATCAATCGAGGCATTTGTCACGCCCCAAATCCTATTAAGGCGGACTGGCACCCGTTGCCGGTAAAGCTCGGGAGAACCAACCTGTAGCAATACATTACCTATGAACATTATAAGTTACTTTCATACTAAACATGCCCTCAAAAGATAAATAGGACTAGCAAGCCAAAAGATATTATATGACTAGGCCGTTGGAGCCACAATGTCTACGTTACGATACATGACCATACTATACTTT
>NW_025893319.1:0-4368 GCF_002878395.1 Capsicum annuum
GTTACGAATTACAACAAGAAAATATTATGAATCAAAACTTGTCTTCTCTTTAGTATTCCGTCTTCGAAAGTGTAGGTGAAGAATCCAAGAGGGACTCCCTTACAAAGGGAAAGAAAATGGTTTCGACAAAAGAAATCGCATCAGCAAAAGAACAAATAGATGTAACTTGGAAAAATCCCTCATTCATTTATACTGTAGCACTACTAAAACATGAATTTTTATTTTCCTTTTTTACTTTGAGGAGTAACACCAATTTTTTTCTTAAAAGTTAAAGAGGTAGAGGAAGACTGAAATGTAAACCAATTCTCGAGTACATTGAAGTTGTCACGTCAGAATGAAAAATTAAACTTAAAGTGAAGAGAATAGAAGTTGAATGATATTTACCTATTAGAGTGAAAAATACTTTCACCTGAACTGACAATTCAAATTAAAAGTACGTCTGTCGTAGAAAATATAATAGTAGCACAACATATGATTCTCTACTTTTTAAGCTTGTTTTATTTTTGAGAGAAGTAATTATTTTGTGTATGATAGTTTTGTTATCTTGGGGAAATATGTAGATGTGCAACACATTTTTAAGAAAATAAATAGACAGAACCATCCAAATTTGACTTGATAATGACAACAGTTTTTGTGTTAAGATATGAACAGAGAGAAAGTGTAATGAACCAATGTCTCAGATTGGAAAAAAAGAGAAATGCTAAGGGGGTTATAAGCCAATGGGTTCTCCCACCTACTAGGCTAGTCTTTTGGGTTGGGCTCTCCCGTTTGGTTTATAACATTGGTGCTTTCATTGAGAGTCCCATGAGTGGGGGCCGTGACTCGGAGTGGTGGCCAATGTGCCAGTAGTGGTGGCCTGGACCCGAGGGGTGCCAGTCGTGACCAACTGGGCATAGCCGTGATCAATGAGGAGTCCGTGACTCGAAGTGGTGGTCTATGTGCCAGTAGTGGTGGCCTGGAGGGGTGCCAGCCGTGACCAGCTGGGCATAGCCATGACCAACGAGGAACAAACCACGTGTGGAACCGCGTCTCGGAGTGGTGGCCTGTGTGCCAGTAGTGGTGTCCTGGACCCAAGAGGGGTGCCAGCCGTAACCAACTGGGCGTAGTCGTGACCAACGAGGTCGTTGGTTCTCAAGCGGAGGCGATTGTAATGAACCAATGTCCCACATTGGAAAAAAAGAGAAATGCTAAGGGGGTTATAAGCCAATGGGTTCTTTCACCTACTAGGCTAGTCTTTTGGGTTGCGCTCTCCCGTTTGGTTTATAACACAAAGTGTGAATTATAGAGATGGCAGCCGAATTTGCAACATTTGAAGAAAACATTTTTCCCTTTCATTTTACATTTCCATGGAAAAATATAACAAATTTGTGGAGGTGTTCCCTTAAGTCTGGCAACCAAAATAATCTCAATAAAGAAATTCCATCATCAATTTACGATTTGGCATCACTGGTAATGCTAGATTTGGCAAGGAACTAACTTGAAGGGAGCAATTCCACAATATTTGGGTAACATCAGTGTCCTCCAGGTTCTGGATATGCACAACAACGGTCTTTCAGGGACTCTTCCAATGACTTTTAATATTGGAAAGAGCATTGAGAAGAGTTGAATCGACGGAGGAAGATATTAATGACTTTGCGAATGGAAACGAGATATTTAGACCAATACTCACTTAAACAGAAGGGGAGTCAAAGTAACTGGTAAAGTTGCTGCCATGTGACCAGGAGGTCACGGGTTCATGCCTTGGAAACAGCCTCAGAAATGCAGGGCAAGGCTGCGTATGATACACCCTTGTGGTGGGGCCCTTCCTTGGACACTGCACATAGCGGTAGCTTTAGTGCACCGGGCTGCCCTTTTTTTTTTACTCACTTAAACAGAATTAAAGAAGGTAAATCTGTTCTATCGGAAAGACAATCATAGCATCATAAGTATGTAGAGCACCTTATGTAGACAACTATGCAAATATTGTGGATTGCCCAAAATTGAAGTCGAACCAAGAGCTTTTGATTGAACTTATTATGGTCCTTGAAAAATTAAAGGAGAACAATGGAACACCCCAACTTAGGATTAAGAGTCCCACATTGGCAAAACACAGGAGGGATGCTGGGTATATAAGTAAGCAAGCATTACTCCCTAGTGATGCATTTTAAAGCTGTGCGGGTTTAGAACCGGAGCGGATAATATCACTAGTGGGCTGGGATAAGGTGTCTCTGGGGCCTTCGTGGTTTGGGATGCCCGTCACGTCTAGGGCCTCGGCTTGGGTTTTGATAAACAATAGCTGATCCGATGAAATCTCTAAGCTTGAACCAGCCATCGACAAGGCTGTTGCTGTTTTATCAAATCTTGCAACCGTTCACGAGGGAAAAACAGCAAATACTCAGAAAGCAGGGATGACTGTTCTGGTTGAGGTTGCTGAGTTACTTGAAAATTCGAAGAACTGCATTTATACTTTTAGTTGCAAGATAAAAGATATTTGTAGGGACACACTCCACGCAAAGAACTTGGTGCTTCCTCCGTTAATAGGCCTTACATGGTGCAAATTCAAATTAATGAATATCGAATGAGAAACCACAAAGGAATAAGAAAATGCCACGTCTCATTATAAATGTTAGGTCCCCCAATATTTTCTTATTATACCAAAAAATACACTTTATTATGCGACACAGTCTCATCTAATGTTTGAGAATGACATTTTCCTACTCTTTCAGTTACTTAAATATGCTTGATTAGATCACAATAAAGTATTCTCTTTTTAATAAAATCGGTCCACATAAATAAATTAATGTCTAATCAAGTATAAGGATTTACCATTAGTTTTTTTTTCCTTTTTTTTTTCTTTTGCGAGCTTTGGGAGTTTACATCAAATTGAATGAATTTTTGTGATGTAGCTTTCTTTGAAATTTCTATAGCAAGAATTTTGTGCATTGACTTGGAGAATTTTGTGACTTTGAAACCTTTGGCAGATGGACTAAGCATGTGGAAATACATTACCACTTCATCACAGAAAGAAAGGTTGCAAGGAGAGATAGAGTTGGAGCATATTAAAACCGAGCAGTAAATTGCAGATGTATTCACAAAAGGCTTAAGTGTCAATAAGTTTGAAAGTTTATGTCAGTAGCCGGGCATGGTTAAGACAGGGGCTAATATCGAGAGGGATCGTTAAAGTTGTACAACACCAGCTGGTACTTTTTTTGACTAAGTCTGTAGTGTAGCTATTAGAGTTCAGTTAGTACTTTGTTTTTTTTAGCTTGTGATACTTTTCCCTATTTTGTAATACGTGTTCCTTAAGTTTAGGAGAACTTGTTTAGTGGAATTATAGTAATATGACTCTACAAAATATGTAAGGCTATATAAGGTCACTAAGTGTATTAAATAAATATATCCAGCCATATTCTCTGCAAACAGTTATCACGTTTCTCTTGTCTTCTGTTCTTCCTGCTATTTTTCTTTCCAACTATTGAGTTTTCTGTTCTGTTGAGTTCATGCAATAGATTAGGGAGGATCTTCTCCATTTAGAGGTAACATCAAACTGAAGCTTCCTTATTAGGTATCCAAAAGACCCAAACACTAAATAGACACATACGTTCTATGTAGCATAATACATGTAGAACAACACATAGGATGCAAATTGGCCTCGTAGAATGCATGTGTCCACTTGTTCAGTTTTATACAAGTTTTAAACACCTACTTGTGCACACCCAAAGTTGGAGGACATAGATGCAAGTTGAAGCCAAGTTAAAGGGCACATTTATCTGTTATCCCTTTATTTAAGCTTCCGCTCTTTTTCAAAATATGCAAGTGGACCTCGATGACTAATTATAAGTATAGCTTTTCGTGAAATAGATTTTCAAAATACTATTAAGAGATCATACACCTTATATGTAGCTTCCCAACCCTTTTAGCTACCAATGTGAGACATTAGTTCTCACACCTAACAAGTAAAAAGAACTTTAAAAAATAATAAATAACACATAAAAATGACCCTAAACTTGACACCAAATTATAACTTTGACCTTAAAATTTGATATTGCACAAATATGACCTTTAACTATTCAAAACCTAAACAAATATGACCTCCGATTTTGCAACCCCCATGCGTGAGTTTCACTCGCGCCTACATGAAAAGATAATCCAATCACATGGTGCAACATCGTTAAAAGACTCGCGCATACGTGGAAAGATAATCCAATCACACGGTGCCACGTTGTTAAAAGGGCTGACTTGGAGGGAGGTCATATTTGTGCAGTTTTGAATAGTTAAAGGTCATATTTGTGCACTGTCAAAGTTTTGATTTTTGTGTTAAAACGTCGTTGTTATTATTATAATTATTATTATTATTATTATTATAGCAGCAACACCTAGCGGGGATCG
>NW_025893320.1:0-1736 GCF_002878395.1 Capsicum annuum
GTGGGTTATGGTAGGTGCCATCATGACTCAAAAATAAGGTCATGACAAATTATTTGTACAAGAGCAAGTGTCTAATAAAGTCCTGTAGATCAGAAAGTTGACATCCATTTTCTTTCTTCGGGAGGCTATTGGACATTCTTAGGAGTCCCTCACTTTTTTCACTCATATCGTGCTAAGAGTCTGAATTGGTTTGTTGGATATTCTCTTGACATTACTTATTTGCAGATGTCCAGGACTCTTGCTATAGTTAAATGTGAGGAGGGAACCGAGACCCAGACTCGTGATGTGTCCTCAGATAGGGATCAGGATGAGACTCCCAAAACCTTATTTTTTCTCCCGAGCCAAAGACTCCTCCACCTCAGCCAGCGATAGGCTAGGGATCAGCCCATGCTCCATAGGGTTCATCCCCTCTTCCTTGCTTAAAGATGCCTTAGTTTAGCTGTTAGGTATTGTTGATATTTTGCAGGCTAATGGGACAGGAGTGCAGCCTACAACTATAGTTCTTGGAGTTGAGGTTTCTCCTATTCTGATAGTTCTTCAGCCAACAACTGCTTAGCCAGTTGTGACCTAGCCTTCTATATATACTGAGAAGCAGAAGACGTTGAGTAGATTCTTGAGGTTGGGTCCACCTAGATTTTTTAGTGCTCCTAGAGAGGATGTATTTGAGTTTCTGAATGCTTGTAAGGATAGGCTTCATAGGTTAGGCCTTATCGAGACCCATGGTGTAGATTACACCACATTTTAGTTGGACTTGTCTGCTCGATACTGGTGGAAGGGTTTTGTAAGTTCTAGGCTAGTTAGATCTTACCCTTTCTCGGGTTCAGTTCTTTGAGATGTTCTTAGAGAAGTATAGGCAGTGCAGGCTCAGAGATCACTTGAGATATCAGTTATCTAGATTGTAGTAGGGTTCTATGAAAGTCACTGAGTATGAGGCTTGTTTTCATAAGTTATCAAGGTATGCTACTTCTATCTTGAATATATTAGAGAGTTTACTGCTTTGTGAGAGAATTGAGACTTCCTATTTGGATGGCTACTCAGAGTTTGGTTGTTGTAGGTAGGACTTTTGTTGAGGCTTCTGATCACGCTAAAGTGATGGAGGACATACAGTGTTAGAGCCGTGATGAGAGGCCTAAGTTTTAAGGCAGATTTGGTTGGAGCTGTAGTAGTTTCCAATTTAGGGGTGGTATTTCTTATGCTGGACATTCTTTATGTCCATTTTTTTAGCCTTAGAGTCAGTTTAGTTGGCCAGTTTAGGTAGCTCTTCAGATCGCTGATGTGGGTCAGTTTATTACTGGTGGTCTCCCTAGTAAGAGCGGTGATCAGTCCTTAAGAGGTACATCTGTAAGCCATGCTAGGCGTGGAAGCTATCTCGGATCACCCGAATCTATAAGTTATGATTTCTCTTGTGATTCTTATTTTACTTGCGGAGTTGTCGGTCATTTCTCTAGAGAGTTCCCTAGTCGTGGGGTGATGGTTGTTTTAGCCTAGAGAGATACTCCCATTAAGGTAGTTCATCCTTTGGATAGAGGTGGTTCGTGAGGTTGTAGGGGTGGTTAACAGGGTGCTCAAGGTAGTACTCAGTAGGCAGGATAAAAGGTCAGTCAGGTGCCCAGCTAGATAGAGGGGGTGGTTAGTTGTATGCAGTACCTACTATACCCAAGGCCGAGACTTCGGATGCTGTAGTTACAGGTGCAATTTTGGTATACCGTAAGTTAGCTCTTGCTTTATTTGATCCT
>NW_025893321.1:0-1637 GCF_002878395.1 Capsicum annuum
GTTTCAGACTTGTGAATTTAGCTGTATTTTCAATGTTTAAACCTTATAAAATTATCAGTTATTTTCCACATATGTCTTTTATTATTAGTTTACTTAGTGCTCACAGTAGGTATCAGTTCACGGGTTAGCTTGTGGTTACTTGTGATAGTAAGCACCATTGCCACGACTAAGGGGTAGCCTTGGGTCGTGACCAAACTTGGTAGATCATAGAATAAGGTTTTATAGTGTCCTAGGAAGTTTAAAAGTCAGGTTGAGTAAAGTCTTATGCATAGATATGAAGTGCGCCACACTTATAGACAAGAGGCTACAAAATGTTCAGGAAAATATTTCCCTTCTTTTAGTATTCATGTCATGAGAATGAGCATAAGCTCTATTTAAAACTATCTTTATGACTCATTCTTCCTTGTATTTACAGATAATACCTCCCAAAATAAATAAAATAAGAAGAAATAGAAAGTAGCCCGTACCTTTGCCTATTTAGGAAGATCCCCTAAATAAGCACGTCTCTTATGCTGAGTTCAGAGCTGCATTCACTACTTTAGCTCTCTTAGTAGTTGCTTATAATAATCAGCAGGCTGCTTTCCAGCTAACCTAGTGAACAATACAGCTGCAGCTAGGATTCAGGATTTTACCCAAATGAACCTCTCTCAGTTTTTGGGATCCAAGTCTGATAAGGACCCGCAAGATTTTATTGATATAGTTTAGAAAGTAATAAATATCATGGGTGTCACACTAAGTGAGAGTGTAGAGTTGGTTGCTTACCAGTTGTAGGATATAGCTCACACCTGGTTTAAGCAGTGGAAGAATAATCGTGGTTTTGATAGAGGGCCTATTGAGTGGGAGGAGTTTACCACAGCCTTCTTAGATAGATTCTTTTCGTTAGAGATAAGGGAAGCTAAGGTGTTGCAGTTTATTAATTTGAAGCACAATAATATGAATATGAAGGAATACTCACTTAAGTTCACTCAGTTGGTGAGGCATGCTCCTTCAATAGTGGCTAATAAGAGGTCTAGAATGAGTAAGTTTTTTTCTAGTATAGCTGATAGTATGGTCAAAAAATGTAAGACTACTATGTTGATTTAGGAGATGGGCCTATCAAGGCTTATGTTTTATACTCAACAGATTGAGGAAGAGAATATTAAGAAAAAATAAAGATAGAATAAGAGGGGTAGGACAGGTAGTTTTAACTTTTCCTAGTCGAGGTTAGAAGGTGGTAAGTTTTCTCAGTTTTGTTAAAAGTTTTTAGACTCAACTCTATCTTCAGCTAGTGTACTAGTATCGAAATTCAAAAATAATAGTTGAGATAGGGCACCAGGCTCCAAGTCCCAAGGTAGTATGAACAGTGATCGTACTAATCCACTTTGCCAGAAATACGATAGAAATCACCAGGGTATGTGTAAGGCTAGTAGTGATATTTTTTTTGGATGTGTCAAGCCAGGCCACAAGATCCGAGAGTGTATGGTGGTGTCGCAGAGGGGCAGAAATAATCGCCAACAGGTCCAGAATACTTCTTCAGCAACACTTACAGGTCGGTCAACTCATCTGGGCAACACTTCTAGTGTGACCAGTGGAAAATGCCAAAATAGACTGTATGTACATCAGTCCTATCATGATCAGTAAAGCTCTCTTGATATGGT
>NW_025893322.1:0-1151 GCF_002878395.1 Capsicum annuum
AAAACGGACTTTTGATTACACTATGTATACATGGTTGAAATTATTTTCTTTATATATATAGTAGATGTTGAACCCCATTCAGCTAGTTCGTGTGTGCACTTCCGAACTCCCTCAATGAAAATCTTGGCTCCGCCTACAGTCGCCACCTAAGATTTGGGACTAAGTTCTTGTATCTAGGGGGACAAATCCTATTTGAGTTTGTCAAATACTCGACAAGCCACTACTGCACTACATTAGCAGCAAATAAACTACGCTCGTCAACCATGTTTGTTTAGTTGTTGTAAGCTTATTAATCTTACCCAAATTCTCCGTTTTCATATAGTTCCCATAAAAACAACGATGTAGTCCACCTTGTTTTTGTTTCTAACTCTCGACTCAACCGGACTCTAGGAATGCATAGCGAACTACAGCACCTACAGGAAATCGAAGGCCATGAGGAGTGGTAGACTAGCCACAGACTCTACAACATGAAATTTCAAGAATTCCATGTATCCATTGCAATAGCAGTCTGACGAGCCTCGACTGGGCCAGCATTGTTGAATAACGAACCAAATAAATCCATCAACAAAGCCAGATCAAACCAAGAGTATCAAAAACTAGTTAGTCTTCGATGAGCCAAAGATCATGACGATGTTAATCATTTGCTGTTAAAACTTGTCATCGACGAGTCTTGATTAAGGAATTCCATATGGACTTACCTGAGATGTTTTCGTCAAGCATTCTCAATAACAGCTACAGAATTTTTAAAACGTTAGCGATATACATGTTGGCGTATGGAATATAAAGGGTCCAACGGAGTGAAATGGATAGTGATACCGCGGACCTCAGGAGCTAAGGCAGTTGTATTTACTGTGTAGCAATATGCATAGGCATTAATCCATGCCTTGTATGATTGAAAAAACATGTATCTCCCCCCTCCACCGCGATCCCTCCGCGCGCAAACGGAAAGAACACACCAATGTAAGAAAAAAACCACAAGGAACAAGGTAATCTTGAGAGGGCACAAACATTGGAAGTTTATAGATTACTAAGCATAAGTATATGCAATGTAAGTAACAAGAAGCTAAGTTGCACGGACTCTTCACTTTCGATGCCACACCCGTGTCGGATTCTCCAAAAATACACTAGGTTTGGCGAATACGACACGCACC
>NW_025893323.1:0-1688 GCF_002878395.1 Capsicum annuum
GGAGAGGTTTATGCTAAGATTTACATTGAGGAGATAGTTCGATTGCATGGGGAACCAGTGTTCATTATATCCGATAGAGGTACGTAGTTTTCATCTCATTTCTGGAGATTTTTTCAGAAGGATTTAGGTACACAAGTGAATTTGAGCACAACTTTCCACCCTCAGATGGATGGGTAAGCTGAGCGTACCATTCAGACCCTCAAAGATATATTGAGGGCATGCATCATTGATTTCTAAGGTAGTTGGGTAGATCACCTGCCACTGGTTGAATTTGCTTACAATAATAGTTACCATTCCAGCATCAAGATGGCCCCTTTTGAGGCTATGTATGGGAGGAGATATAGGTCTTCGATAGGATGGTATGAAGTGGGTGAGACTCAGTTGTATGGATCTGATCTTGTTCATCAGGTGATGGAGAAAGTGAAGATCATTAGAGAACGACTCAAGACTACTCAGAGTCGTCAGAAGTCCTATTCTGATGTTCGGAGAAGAGAACTAGAGTTTGAAATTGGTGATTTGGGGTTTCTCAAGGTTTCTTCTATGAAAGGAGTTATGCGGTTTGGAAAAAGGGGTAAATTGAGCCCTCGTTATGTAGGGCCATATCAGATTTTGAAAAGGATTAGTACAGTTGCATATGAGTTAGAATTGCCTGCAAGTTTGGGTTCCGTTCATCCGGTATTCCATGTATCCATGTTGAAGAAATGCATTGGAGATCATTCTATAGCATTGCCAGTAGAGAGTATCAAAGTGACAGACTCCTTGTCTTACAAAGAAGAGCCCGTTGAAATTTTAGATTGCCAAGTTCGAAAGCCGAGGAGCAAAGAGATAGCCTCAGTAAAGGTATTATGGAGGAATCAGAAAGTCGAAGAAGCAACTTGGGAGTCAGAAGATGGCATGAGAATTAGATATCCCAATTTGTTTTCTTTGATGGAGAAGGAGACAGAAGGTAATATTCCTATCTTATCTTTCCTAGTCCTTTATTATGCTTAAAATCGTGTCTGTCTGTGTCCTGTATCATCATTTGAGGAAGAATGATCCTAAGGGGGGGATAATGTAACGCCCCATAATTTGGGCTACAATATAAACCATGATTTCGATGCGTTGTTAATCCCGAAGCCATAAAATAATACGCCAATATGGTATGTTAATTATCGTGTAGCATGTGAAATCCACTCAAACTTGAATTTAGACCATAGAGGTCCTACAACTCAGGACGAGTTGAAACTATTTTGATCGACTAAGTTTTAGTGGACTTTGTAAAGTGTGTCAGTTTCCTTTGACCATGACTCCCTGTATATGTCGAATTAAGGAACCTACTATGTGTCAAATGATAGGTATTTGAGTTAGCTTTCCAATGATACCAATTTTGCTAAAATCTGACACCCGAGCGAGAAGTTATGACATTTCAAAGTGATAACGACGCCTAACCAATCACCCATGGCCACTGGAAAGCATAGGTGATAGCCTACGCGGCGCCTATGTAAAAATAGGAAATGGGATGGGCGGCGCCTATGTAAAGAATTCAAGTGACTTAAACACTCCATTTTGGGGACAAAGTGGTCCTCTTCCACCCTTATTTAGCCCTAAAACACGAAATTCAGTTCCAAGGACCCCAGAATACACCTTCATTCATCAAAAGTGCCCAAAGATTCTCCTTAGGGTTTCAAAATAAAAAAACCCAAATAGTT
>NW_025893324.1:0-1250 GCF_002878395.1 Capsicum annuum
TTAAGTCACCCATTCTTTTAGCCCTCCAAATCCAATCCAAATGGGAAAAAAATCTCTCTTCTACTTAATCATAAAAGGAGCTTGTGTTAGAATTGAATAAATGATATTGTTTTTTCAGTTAGATCGAGTCTAAAAGGGTAAAAAGTGTGTAAGGTAATTTTTAAAATTTAGACCTAATCTAACTTTAAAACCTACCTAAACATAAAATGGCTTTTGTACGATGGTGTGCCGTGTTTTGATAAGATAATATTTGAAAATCATATAAGTAATATTGTATATCCATTGATTTACATTAGATTTGATTAGACCAAACCTATCAATCTCCTAACCAAAATGAATGTCACGAACTACTCTATGTAGTCTTTTTTTTTTTGGGGCTAATTTATACCACAGTGTTTCTAGAAGCCTTTTATTAATAATAAAAATCTTCAACATGGATAAGTAAGGGGAATTACGTCTTCCTTTACCAATCCTAAAGAGGTAATGAACCTCTATTAATCAACAATAATGAAGAAAATAAGAAATACAGAGAACTAGGTGTCTTATGATCATCACAGAGTATGTAACATACCCTATGATGATATTACAAATGATGATGCTTAAACAATACAAAAATATAAAATCCAGGATGAAATTTGAATTATCAAACCCAAACTTCCTTCTACAAATGCATAAATTTAAAAAAGAAAGATTGCCCGTCTAAAGTAACCTGAAGTATTTTCTCTTGTCTTCATCTTCCAATCTGTCCAACAACATTTCATAGTTCATCAGTTACTCTTGGATTTATTGAATTTTGTTGAAGCTATTGACACTGTTGTATGATTTTGCTTTGTCAGTCGCATTGGTAGGTGTCTTGGAACATACTCCTCGCACTTTACCATCCCAGCTATGTTGCCTATCATGTGTCTTTTTATTGCTTCCACTTTTTTGTTGTTGAAGTGAGATTCCATCTCTATCCACTTTATCGAAGAACATATCCAACATATTTTCTTCCTCTTCCTCATGAAAAATTCTCGCTGAAATCACTAAAATAAGTGTTAATTGGACCAAGTCCTAATGCTAAGGCCCCTGACTCATTTTTCATTATGGTGAACTTTTAGACACAAATATGGAAGCTTCTGAACTGAATTTTCTATTCAAAGGAAGAGGTGGAACCTACTCCTCTCCATCAGCTAAATCAGCCCATCTAGGAACACTCATCTCCCCTTTCATCACGTATTTGCTATTCCCCGTGGACGAATACGCCCCCC
>NW_025893325.1:0-1359 GCF_002878395.1 Capsicum annuum
ATTTCAATAATTCAATTCAAAGAAACTCTTTCTCAAACCTCATGTAAACATATTCAAGGAACTCATCTTTGTCAAGTATTTCAATAGTACAGTACAAGTTGGTCATGTCAAAGTTCTCAATTCACATGCAATTCTTTCTCTTAAACAAGAGAACACATTTATATCAAGAAACACCCTCTCAAAAATTTAAAATCATGCTCAAACGCTATAATATTGTGAAAATATCTTTCAAATCACAAAACCATAATCTTTAATTCAATACAAGAGAGGGAGTTCATAATTTATGCTCTCAACAATCTTAAGTCTCAATTTCATACATATTCATATATATATATGTAAATCAATTTAGGAGAATACACCACAAGGCCAAAGCAATAGTAGCATTGAAACTACCGAAATGCATACTCAATAATATAGTTTTCAAAACCCCCATAAAATACATGCATCAAAACCTTTAAGTTATGTTTTAATAATTTCAAGCCCATGTAGTTTTTAGGACAAACCCCACATACCTCTATTTCAGAAATTAATGGATGCTTCTTGAAGCCTACGATTCAAGGATTCCAAATCTCCACTTATCTTCTAAAATCCGCGGTTAAATCTTGAGTTACGAGTATTTTTAGTTTGAAACCCTAATTGAGTTTCTTGAGAGATTTTGATGAAAATAATCTTACTTTGGTATTCTTGGGATTAAATCATGTGTTAGAGATGATAAGGGGTTAGAGAAGAACCATTTTATCCTTAATGAGACAGAGTAAAAATATAACTGGTGCCTGATTTTATGGCCACCGCGACGCGCCACTATCGCGCTGGCTCACTGAAAATTGACGAATGCAAAATTGGGATCATCCACGACATGCCACTATCACGAGGTCCCACTAAAATTTGAAAATTGCTAATTAAACCATCTCCGCGACGCTCTAAATACCAAAATGACGATAATTTACGACTAGCACATACAATAGCCATAACTTCTTCACCGATTGTCCTTTTTGGACGAATCTTATATTGACAGAAAGCTTATTCAGTCATCTACGTAATGAAAATTTGAAATATAAGGAATTACACAGGGAAATAAGTATAAATCATTCTATAATCCAATGCTTGATACTTTAGGGACAAAATTTAGCTAGGAAAAGCTTGGGGGCGTTACAATTTTCTAGTTTGTTGTGGGATTTGGTGTAGCTTTTTTGCTTCATAACATTGATTTCTTTGTAACAATTCGTCTAATGTAATATATCACTTGTGTTGTTTTGGAGGCTTCCTCTTTGAGTTTTAAAAGATATATGTTACTTTCAAGATTAGTGTTAGAAATCTTTTATAAGTACATAAATAATTCAGGGATATTACTACATAATC
>NW_025893326.1:0-3832 GCF_002878395.1 Capsicum annuum
ATCTTTAGATGGATTGATAGAATGCAAGTATGAAATCCACCTATGCCTTAAAGAATGCATGCAAGGTGTTCGATAAAATGCCTAGTATGTTAGAACTTCATATTTACATGATTTCATGATATCTAAATAACAAGTTCATGTTAGTCATACACTCCAATATGAATTTCCATGCAAATTATGTATTGTTATTGTTGTGGTATAAAGCATGTATGATAATGGAGATATAAATTATGTACAAAAAATATATCCATGCTTTACCTACCATGTTTGAGATGTTGAATAAATACATGAAGTATAATATCCCCAAATCATTACAATATGAACTAAACGTTACATGTTGCCTTTTTCTTACGCTTGAATGGTTTTCATGCGATTACTATGAATAGTATATGTTGTCAGAATGCCCATGATATTAGAATATGAGATTTATGACTTGATTATAAGCATTCATATTCATGATAGATATTATGATGACCATGTACTTCATGAAATCCCCCACTCATGTATCATGGATTTTTATTGATGGTCGTGTACTCAAGAAATTCAAGTTGTGTCAGTTTCCTTCCATCGAGTCCTGGGGGTACTTGTACCCAAAAAAAATATAGCTTTGTGCCTAGAGCCTTGTCATGTTTTCATAATACTCTCAGTCAAGCCATGATCTATAGAATTCAGTCAGTCATGTGACTCAAGAAAACTCAGAAATCTCAGTAATCTCAGTAGTCCAGTAATCTTAGTAATCTCAGTACTCAGTAACCTCAGCAACCTCAGTATTCACATTCAATCTCAGTTACTTTAGTACTCTCAACCAGTCCTCAGAACTTAGTACATTCTATCAGTCATTGGAATCCAGTAAACTTAGTTTAGCTTTGCTAAACAATACCACTAGTATCAGTCCAGTTAATCAGTATCAGTTCAGCTAATCAATTCAGTTCAGTTATTTAGTTTAGCTTAGTTATTCAGTTTAGTGTCCTTCAGATGGGAGTATAAGTTAGCACCGAGTGAACCCAAGGATGGGAACTCACCCGCCAGTTCAGGGTGTGATTCTTAGTAGTCATCCTTGTGTTCTAGAACTACGTAGTCAATGTAGGTTGAGACATCTTAACCCGTCAGATTATGGTTGATGAGGTGGCTTAACCCATCAGTTTAGGGTTCGCACCATTATCATTTGAGTACCTGCCAGTATAGGGTTCTCACAGCTGTCCTTACCCGTGGCACGATATTGATACCCCTCCAGTCGGGGCAGAGATTGGACCCCAACTTAGCTATTATAGCGTATTTAGGGTATGTCTGTTAGATAACTACTTCCCATAGTTTTAGTTATAGATTTTAGGACTGTTAGCTATAGCTACCCAGTCTCAGTAAAGAACTTAGATAGCTCTTCATATTTCAGTATATCAGGGCTGTCAGATATATGCACTCGCGTTCAGCTCAGTTCATGTATCATGTCTCAGTTTCAGATCATAACTAATCAGTCATGACTCAGTACCTAGGTGTCTTGCGCATCGCCTCAATTTCCCTCAGTAGCTAATCCAAGTCAGTATCCTTAGAGGGACATAGTTTCCCAAGGGGGAGATACATCATACCCCCAAAATTTCATGACATAAACATGCTGCTCTATTTTTTTTTGATGAATCCAGTTTGTAGAAGGGGTACTCATAAGATAACCCTCAAGCTCCAACTTCAGTCATATGCCATATTTTCAAGATTCAGTTCAGATCATGATATTCAGTATATCTACCACGTCCCAGACGTAGTTATGTTCTCATGTTTCCGATAATGCATATGGAGTAATTAATCTCAAACTTATTGGTATTATCAGTTCAAGATAATAGTTTTCCTTAAACTTACTCGTTCTTATGTTCATATTTCAGTGCCAAACTTGGTATTCAGTTCCATGCTTAGTTTTCAGTTCAAACTTGATACCTTTACCATTGCATATTCATGAGTAAGTTTAGTCATGAATTCACGCATCAGATATGTGTGATCAGCTCATTAGTACTTTCAGTCATGCATTCACGTATTATGTTAGTCATATAATCATAGATCAGATATGCATAGTTTCAGCCTTTCAGTTGTGCATCAGATATGCATTCTCATTTTGAGAAAACTTACTTTATTAGAATCCTCAGTCTTATATTCATAAATTAGCTTCCCATGCATCAGATATGCATGATCAGTATATTGTGCTCAGCTTTCAGTCATGCCAGTCATGAACCAATGTTTCAGTAGTGTATGTCTTATACGTACTTCATCTTATCATCTCTCCCACTTCAGTTAATTTCCATTCGAGGACGAATGTTCCCAAGGGTGAGATATTGTAATACCCCGTATGTTTCTAAGCTAGGAGACAAACCATTTTTCCTACGTATGAAACCTCTCATCCTGTGAGTAGCATTTTAGTGCATGACTTACAATGAGTATCCTAGCGATAATATAGCTTATGATACATTAAGCATGTTCATATGAGTCACTTAAGGTAATACAAGCTAAGAGTTTTTGAATCCATGAAGTTTTAGTGTTTGATTTTGAAAGGATCATCTTTGAATGAGTATAACTCCATGTTAATGTGGTATTTCTGCATATTTATACCAACAAAATTGTAGATAATTGAATTAGCTTTCCAACAATACCAATTTTGCCTTAATCCAATACCCGAGCGAAAAGTTATGCCCTTTTTCGTGAGAGACAGTAAGCATAGGCGATTGGTTAGGCACCGCCGAACCCAAGCATAGGCGATTGGTTAGGCGCCGCCTAACCTAGCTTAGGCAATCACTTGGGCGCTGCCTAAGTCAGTTCTAGGTGCTAAAATCACTCCGTTTTGAGTTATTTTAAGAGTAATTAAGTCTTTTAACACTCCTTACACGTCCCTAAACTTAACCCTGCGAAATATATAGATTCTAACCACATTACAACCTTATTAACATGTCAAAGCTCATCATCCAAGAGCAGTAAAAGAGAAAAACAAATAGGGTTGCATAATTAAGCTTGAAGATCCAATTTCAAGGAAATTTCTCCGTCAATCATCAAGAACCTTCCTTCCAGGGTATGCGTAGTGTTCATCCACGAATTCCTTTCGTCCGTGGAGTTCAAGAATCAATCTTTAAAATATAAACGCTTGGTTGATTTTGGTGATATGATCATACCCATGTTGATTCTTATTTGTTTTGCTATATAATAGTATCATGACTGTATATCTCATGAAAGTTATGTTAGTTGAAAAACATAATCTTTAGATGGATTGATAGAATGCAAGTATGAAATCCACCTATGCCTTAAAGAATGCATGCAAGGTGTTCGATAAAATGCCTAGTATGTTAGAACTTCATATTTACATGATTTCATGATATCTAAATAACAAGTTCATGTTAGTCATACACTCCAATATGAATTTCCATGCAAATTATGTATTGTTATTGTTGTGGTATAAAGCATGTATGATAATGGAGATATAAATTATGTACAAAAAATATATCCATGCTTTACCTACCATGTTTGAGATGTTGAATAAATACATGAAGTATAATATCCCCAAATCATTACAATATGAACTAAACGTTACATGTTGCCTTTTTCTTACGCTTGAATGGTTTTCATGCGATTACTATGAATAGTATATGTTGTCAGAATGCCCATGATATTAGAATATGAGATTTATGACTTGATTATAAGCATTCATATTCATGATAGATATTATGATGACCATGTACTTCATGAAATCCCCCACTCATGTATCATGGATTTTTATTGATGGTCGTGTACTCAAGAAATTCAAGTTGTGTCAGTTTCCTTCCATCGAGTCCTGGGGGTACTTGTACCCAAAAAAAATATAGCT
>NW_025893327.1:0-6589 GCF_002878395.1 Capsicum annuum
TCGAGCATCACATCGCATAGACAACAGCATATGCATCATCTGTCAGACTTCCTTAATTCATGTACATTACATAAACAGGTGTGCATTAATCTATAGGACTCAAGCATCACATCGGGTAGACAACAGTATAAGTATCATCTGTCAGACTTCCTTAGTCGATGTACAGTCCATAAATAGGTGTACATTAATCTATAGGACTCGAGTATCACATTGCATAGACAACAGTATATGTATCTTCTGTCAGACTTTCTTAGTCCATGTAAACACTACAAACAAGTGTGCATTAATCTCTAGGAATCGAGCATTACATCGCATAGACAACACTATATGTATCATCTGTCAGACTTCCTTAGTCCATGTAAAGTCCACAAATAGGTGTGCATTATTCTCTAGGACTCGAGCATCACATCGCATAGACAACAATATATATATCATCTGTCAGACTTCCTTAGTCCATGTACAGTCCACAAACAGGTGTGCATTAATCACTAGGACTCGAGCATCATATTGCATTGAGAACAGTATATGAATCATCTGTCAGACATCCTTGGTTTACGTATTGTCCACAAATAGGTGTGCATTAATATCTAGTACTTGAGCATCACATCGCATAGACAACAGTATATGTATCATCTGTCAGACTTTCTTAGTCCATGTACAATCCACACACAGGTGTGCATTAATCTCAAGGACTCGAGCATCATATCGCATACACAATAGTATATGTATCAGCTGCCAGACTTCCTTGGTTTATGTACTGTCCACAAACAGGTGTGCATTAATCTCTAGGAATCGAGCATCACATCGCATACACAACAGTATATGTATCATCTATCAGACTTTTTTAGTCTATGTACAATCTACAAACAGGTGTGCATTAATCTCTAAGACTCGACCATCACATCATATAGACAATAGTATGCGTATCATCAGCCAGACTTTCTTAATCCATGTACATTCGATGAACAGGTGTGCATTAATCTCTAGGACTCGAGCATAACATCGCATAGACAACAGTATATGTATCATCTGTCAGACTTCCTTAGTCCATGAACATTCTACAAACAGGTGTGCATTAATCTCTAGGAATCAATCATCATATCGCATAGACAACAGTATATGTATCATATGTCAGACTTCCTTAGTCCATGTACAGTCCATAAACAGGTGTGCATTAATCTCTAGGACTCGAGCATCATATCACATAGACAACAGTATATGTATCATCTGTCAGACTTCCTTGGTTTATGTACTGTCCACACTTAGGTGTGCATTAATATCTAGGACTCGAGCATCACATCGCACAGACAACAGTATATGTATCATCTGTCAGACTTTCTTTGTCGATGTACAGTCCACAAACAGGTGCGCATTAATCTCTAGGACTCGAGCATCATATTACATAGACAACAGTATATGCATCATCTGTCAGACTTCCTTAGTCCATGTACATTGCACAAACAAGTGTGCATTCATCTCTAAGATTAGAGCATCACATCGCATAGACAATAGTATAAGTATCATCTGTCAGACTTTCTTAGTCTAAGTATAGTCCACAAACAGGTGTGCATTAATTTATAGGACTCGAGCATCACATCGCATAGACAATAGTATATGTATCATCTGTCAGACTTCCTTTGTCCATGTACAGTCCAAAAACAGGTGTGCATTAATCTCCAGGACTCGAGCATTAAATCGCATAGACAACAGTATATATATCATTTATCGAACTTCTTTAGTCTATGTACAGTCCACAAACAGGTGTGCATTAATCTCTAGAACTCGAGCATCACATCTTATAGACAACAGTATGTGTATCATTTGCCAGAATTCCTTGGTTCATGTATAGTCCGCAAACAGGTGTGCATTAATCTCTAGGACTCGATCATCACATCGTAAAGACATCAGTATATATATCATCTGCCAGACGTCCTTAGTCCATGTACAGTCCACAAATAGGTGTGCATTAGTCTCTTGGACTCGAGAATTGAATCACATAAAAAACAGTATATGTATCATCTGTCAAACTTCCTTAGTCCATGTATAGTCCAAAAATAGGTGTGCATTAGTCTCTCGAACTCGAGCATCACATCGCATAGACAACAGTTTACGCATCATCTGTTAGACTTCCTTAGTCCATGTACAGTCTACAAATAGGTGTGCATTAATCTCTTGGACTCGAGCATCACATCGCATAGACAACAGTATATGTATCATCTGCCAGACTTCCTTGGTTCATGTTCTGTCCATAAATAGGTGTGCATTAACCTCTAGGACTCGAGCATCACATCTCATAGACTATAATATATGTATCATTTGTCAGACTTCCTTAGTCCATGTACAGTCCACAAATAGGTGTGTATTAGTCTCTTGGACTCGAGCTTCGCATCTCATAGACAACAGTATATGTATTATCTGTCAGACTTCCTTAGTCCATGTACAGTCCACAAATAGGTGTGCATTAATATCTAGGACTCGAGCATCGCATCGTATAGACAACAGTAGATGCATCATTTGTCAGGCTTCCTTAGTCCATGTGCAGTCCACAAATAGATGTGCATTAATCTCTAGGACTCAAACATCACATCGCATAGAGAACAGTATAAGTATCATCTGTCAGGCTTTTTTAGTACGTCTATAGTCCGCAAATAGGTATGCATGAATCTATGGGTCTCGAGCATCGCATTGCATAGAAAACAGTTTATGTAACATCTTTCAGACTTCCTTAGTCCATGTACAGTCCACCAACAGGTGTGCATTAATCTCTAGGACTCGAGCATTACGTCGCATGGACAACATAATATGTATGATACGTCAGACTTCCTTACTCCAAGTACAGTCCACAAACAGGTATGTATTATTCTCTAGTACTCGAGCATCACATCGCATAGACAACAATATATGTATCATCTGTCAGACTTCCTTAGTCCGTGTATAGTCCACAAACAGGTATGTATTAATCTCTAAGACTCAAGCGTCACATCGCATAGACAACAATATATGTATCATCTGTCAGATTTCCTTAGTCCATGTACAGTCCACAAAGAGGTGTGCATTAATCTCTAGGACTCGTGCATCATCGCATAGACAACAGTATATGCATCATCTGTCAGACTTCTTTAGTCCATGTACAGTCTACAAACAGGTGTTCATTAATATGTAGAACTCGAGCATCACATTGCATAGACAACAATATATGTATTATCTGCCAGACTTCCTTGGCTCATGTACTGTCCAAAATTAGGTATGCATTAATCTCTTGGACTCGAGCGTTACATCTCATAGACAACAGTATATGTATCATCTGTTAGACTTCCTTAGTTCATGTATAGTCCACAAACAGGTGTGCATTAGTCTTTTGGACTCGAGCATCACATCACATAGACAACTGTTTATGTATCATCTGTCAGACTTTCTTAGTCCATGTACAGTCCATAAATAGGTGCGCATTAATCTCTAGGACTCGAGCATCACATCGCATAGACAACAGTATATGTATCATCAGTCAGATTTCCTTAGTCCATGAACAGTCCACAAAGAGGTGTGCATTAGTCTCTCGGACTCGAGCATCACACCGCATAGACAATAGTATATGCATCATCTGTCAGACTTCCTTAGTCCATGTACAGTCTACAAATAGGTGTGCATTAATCTGTAGAACTCCAGCATCACATCTCATAGACAACTGTATATGTATCATTTGCTATACTTCCTTGGTTCATGTACTCTCCACAATTAGGTATGCATTAATCTGTAGGACTCGAGCGTTACATCTCATAGACAACAGTATATGTATCATCTGTTGGACTTCCTTAGTCTATGTACAGTCCACAAACAGGTGTGCATTAGTCTTTTGGACTCGAGCATCACATCACATAGACAACAGCATATGTATCATCTGTCAGATTTTTTAGTCCAAGTACAGTCCACAAACAGGTACGCATTAATCTCTAGGACTCGAGCATCACATCATATAGACAATAGTATATGCATCATCTATCAGACTTCCTTAGTCCATGCATATTGCACAAACAGATATGCATTTTTCTCTAAGACTAGAGCATCACTTCGTAGAGACAACAGTATAAGTTTCATCTGTCAGACTTTCTTAGTCCATGTACAGTCCACAAACAGGTGTGCATTAATCTATAGGACTCGAGCATCACATCGCATAGGCAACACTATATGTATCATCTGTCAGACTTCCTTAGTCCATGTACAGTCCACAAAACAGTGTGCATTAATCTCCAGGACTCGAGCATCACATCGCATAGACCACAGTGTATGTATTATCTGTCAGACTTTCTTAGTCTATGTACAGTCCACAAATAGGTGTGCATTAATCTCTAGGACTCGAGCATCACATCGTATAGACAACAGTATATGTATCATCTATCAGACTTCTTTGGTTTATGTACTGTCAACAAACAGGTGTGCATTAATATCTAGGACTCGAGCATCACATCGAATAGACAATAGTATATGTATCATCTTCAGAATTCCTTAGTCCATGTACAGTCCACATACAGGTATGCAAAAATCTCTAGGACTCAAGCATCACATCGCATAGACAACAGTATATGTATCATTTGTCAGACTTCCTTGGTTTATGTACTGTCCACAAATAGGTGTGCATTAATCTCTAAGACTCGAGCTTCACATCGCATAGACAACAGAATATGTATCCTCTGTCAGACTTTCTTAGTCCATGTACAGTCCACAAATAGGTGTTCATTAATCTCTAGTACTCGAGCATCACATCGCATAGACAACAGTCTATGTATCATCTGTTAGACGTCGTTAGTCCATGTACAGTCCCCAAATAGGTGTGCATAAATATCTAGGACTCGAGCATCACTTCGCATAGACAACAGTATATGTATCATCTGTCAGACTTGCTTAGTCCATGTACATTCCACAAACAGGTGTGCATTAATCTCTAGGACTCGAGCATCACATTGCATAGACAACAGTATATGCATCATCTGTCAGACTTCCTTAATCCATGTACAGTCTACAAATAGGTGTGCATTAATCTCTAGGACTCAAGCATCACATCAAGTAGACAGCAGTATAAGTAACATCTACCAGACTTCCTTAGTCCATGTACATTCGTCAAACAGGTTTGCATTAATCTCTAGGAATCATGCATCATATCGTATTGACAATGGTATATGTATCATCTGTCAGACTTCCTTAGTCCATGTATAGTCCACAAACAGGTGTGCATTAGTTTCTTTGACTCGAGCATTGCATCACATAGACAACAGTATATATATCATCTGTCAGACTTCCTTAGTCCATGTCAAGTCCAAAAACAGGTTTTTATTAATCTCTAGGACTCGACCATCACATCGTATAGAAAATAATATATGCATCATCTGTCAGACTTCCTTAGTCCATGTACATTCGTCAAACAGGTGTGCATTAATCTCTAGGACTCGACCATCACATAGCATAGTCAACAGTAAAAGTATCATCTGTCAGACTTCCTTAGTCGATGTACAGTCGATAAACAAGTGTGCATTAATCTATAGGAATCGAGCATCACATCGCATAGACAACAATATATGTATCATCAGTCAGAATTTCTTAGTCCATATATAGTCAACAAACAGGTGTGCATTAATCTCTAAGACACTAGCATTACATCGCATAGACAACAGCATATGTATCATCTCTCAGACTTCCTTAGTCCATGTACAGTCCCCAAACAGGTGTGCAATATTCTCTAGGACTCGAGCATCACATCGTATAGACAACAATATATGTATCATTTATCAGACTTTCTTAGTCAATGTACAGTCCACAAATAGGTGTGCATTTATCTCTAAGACTCGAGCATCACTTCGCATAGACAACAGTATATGTATCATCTGTCTGACTTCTTTGGTTTATGTACTGTCCACAAATAGGTGTGCATTAATATCTAGGACTCGAGCGTCACATCGCATAGACAACAGTATATGTATCATCTGTCAGACTTCCTTAGTCCATGTACAGTCCACAAACAGGTGTGCATTAATCTCTAGGAATCGAGCATCACATCGCATAGACAACAATATATGTTTCATCTGCCAGACTTCCTTGGTTTATGTACTGTCCACAAATAGGTGTGCATTAATCTCTAGGACTCGAGCTTCACATCACATAGACAAAAGTATATATATCATCTGTCAGACTTCTTTAGTCCATGTACAGTCCACAAACAAGTGTGCATTAATCTCTAGGACTCGAGCATCATATCGCATAGACAACAATATATGTTTCATCTGTCAGACTTCCTTAGTCCATATACAGTCCACAAACAGGTGTGCATGGCACTAGCATTATATCGCATAGACAACAGTATATGTATTATTTGTCAGACTTCCTTAGTCCATGTACAGTCCCCAAATAGGTGTGCATCATTCTCCAGGACTCGAGCATCACATCGCATAGACAACAATATATGTATCATCTGTCAGACTTCCTCAGTCCAAGTACAGTCCACAAATAGCTGTGCATTAATATCTAGGACTCGAGCATCACATCGCATGGACAACTGTATATGTATCATCTGTCAGACTTCCTTGGTTTATGTACTGTC
>NW_025893328.1:0-3105 GCF_002878395.1 Capsicum annuum
GCCGGAGCCAAAAATTGGGATTTTCAGCTTTTGTGATTTAAATTCCTGGGACCGTTTGGTCTTTTCCCATAGCCCCAAATCCATCCAAACATGGAATTTAAGTCCCAATAGAGCATTATTTGCTCATTATTTCACAATTCTCTCAAAAAAATTTAAGTAGCCCTCTTTCAAGAACAAAAACCCTAGCCTTCCAAGTTCAAGATCAAAACTCAAGAATTCACCATTAATTCTCATGAATTCATCAACCCAAGTATGTTAAGTGATCATCTATGGGTTCCTTTTAACCATGGAGTCCAAATATCCAATTCTAAATTCAAGTTGGGATCTTTTCAATTTTTTCATGATTTTAGTTGTTATTTTAACCATGAATTCCCATGAATTGTAATTCTATACCATGTTTACATGAAATTGTCGTTGTTATTCAACCCCACATGTTTTAATGATGTTATTCGCTGATTTAATTCATAGACGTTGAAATCATGTTATTACTACAAGCTTTAAATTAATCTCATGCTTAGCTTACACTACGAATATCAAGTGTTTGATGAAATGCCTACAAGAATGAATTTTGAATAAATGCTTTCATATTTTGTGCTCAAAGCTTTAGTACTATTTTTCTATTATTGCTATTGAGTCCTGGGGGTTGTGAATACCTGAAAACTTAGCTATTTACTTAGTCTCAATATCTTCAGATTAGCTTCAGAATATGTTATGAGCATTATCAGTTCAGCCAGTCACTATAATCTGTTAAACTTAGAACAGTTTAGTATCCCGAGTCAATTCAGTTAGAAGTACGATTTAGCACCAAGTGAGTTCAGGGATGGAGGCTTTCCCAAAAGATATGCAGAGTCGTTAACAGCAATCCTCGTACTCCAGAACTACGTATCCAACATTGGATATAAAGAGTCACGCGTCAGTTTAGGCATGACTACCTCACAGGGGTCACCCATCAATTTAAGCTTGACACCCTTAGTCTTTCGGGACAGTACATCAGTGGATCCACACAACCAGTGTTAGTACCCATTGTACGGTACTGACACCCTTCCAACTGGGGTTACAGGTTGGACTCAATTTGGTCATTGGGGCATGTCGGTTAGGTGATAGCTCCCACAGTCTCAACTCAGTATTCAGTACACTTCAGTTCAAGCTTGTATTGACCATAACATACAGATATCGGTTATTCAATTATCAGATTTTAGTATTTCAGTTTACAAATTATATTTAGAATATGTTTTATGCTTGGTTATGCATTCTTAGTATTTTTAGATTTCATGCATTCTATTTAGTACTTCATGCTATTCATTCAGTCAGTTATTACTCTTGTACATGAAACCAGGCATATCCGCCAACCTCATTTAGCATACCAGTACATTCAAAGTACTGATCCCATGTACATTCAAAGTATTAATCGCATACTTTTTTCTTGCGCTATGATGTATCATATCATAGGTTCGGATGCTCAGTTCTCGGATCACGCATAGACCTTCCAGATTATCAGTCGTAGCAGTGGCGAATCCTCATATTTCGAGGACAAACTATATTTATTTTCATGCATTCAATTCAGTAGTTAGAAGGAGTAAGTTAGGGCCTGTCCCATAAATTTTATTTAGTTTGTAGAGGCTTTTCAGACTAGTACAGACAATCTGTCAGTTTTGTTCTTATTTTATTAGTTGCAGACAGTTGTTCGTAGCAGTTGTTTCCATATTCATGATCCAATATTGTTTTTAGTTATTTATAACCTCATGAATTATCAATTGTTTTTAGACCTACATTATTATATTATTAAATGCTTACAGAAGGTACCAACTTATGGGTTAGCTTGTGGTCTCTCAGAACCGTAAGTACCGTGTGGCACCCAGGGTGTACTCTCGGGGCGTTACAAAAACTTGCACATGTATGTTTAAAAATAAATAACTAAGTGGATGCTTTGGATGCACAGTCATGGATTGGTGTAAGTGATGTATTGAAAAGCCCCTGCCACCGCCGACCAAGCTGAATCTCATGGTTTTAGGCAATATTTATAGATGACTCCCACTCCCTCTACAAAAATTGGTATATTACTCCGCTCATATGTTTTATGGCTGAAATTTATATGCATGTACACATAGATGCTAAATATTCTCGTATTTCTTACTATCGAATAAGAGAAAAATATAGGTCACATTCAAAATAGGCGTCGAGAGATTATCAGGGCTGATGATCGGTAACTATAACCTTTTACATAAGATAGTGAAGTTTCTACTTTGAAAATACCTGCATTTTTGTAACAGATTCCAGAACAAATGAAAGTTACTTCTTGCTGCTTTCAGGAACCCTCAGTTTCTCCTCACTTTAAGGGATGACTTCGAAGGAAGAGTACCCAATCATCCTTGGAAGGAACATACGGTGTGTTAGGGTTTTTTCCGTGATTTTCTTACCAAAATGAAGTTTTAGTTTTTCTTAGAAGGAAAATAAAAGTAACCATAAATACTTTTATAAATACTTGAAAGACAAATATAAAACTTTTTCATATTTGGCAAACCACTTTCTTAGAGGAAAGGTTTTGGAACTCTATAAATATATGACCCCCTTCTCATACCATAACGCAATAGCTTCCACAATGTAGTTGTTATAAGAGTCTGGTTTAGGGTGAGATTTATGGTTTATGTTTTTCCATAGATTTTATTTTTTCAATATTGTTTTTAATATGTAGGTCGTTTGACCGAATCATATTAATTATATGTCTTTTTAATATATGTTTTATTTGTCATCTGAATTATCACTACAACAAATTTGATTATTTGGAATGAATTATTTTCACTTATAAGTCATATTTCGGCGCAAAAGATTTAGTGTGAAGAAAAAGATTTCGTCAATCAATTGTCTCTAAAAGTGGGTCGCCAAAAGTAGACAAAGACTATTTAGTGCTTCGTCACTGAAAAAATTAAATTAGCTACAAAAAAAATCGTCCCCAAATGTGTAACATTTATGACGAATCTGTTGTCATAAAAATGTATTTTTTTTTGTAGTTGATGGTAAGCTTTTGTCACTAAAAAGTTATCAATACTGACTAAATTTCATCGTCGCTAATTATTTAGTTCAACCAGAGACGACACCAATTGTCGC
>NW_025893329.1:0-41223 GCF_002878395.1 Capsicum annuum
AAAAATGGATGCATGAGAAAGTAAGAGTAAGAACACAGTAAGTAATTTGCTACTATTACCTTCTGTTTTGAAATGAATTGGAAAGTGTGCTGTTATGAAATTGCCTTCACCAATAAACCTACTGATTTTCTAGTGGTACGAGCATAACACATAATGTTGTGTGTGTTAGGATCACGCCTTGCTGAGACAAAAGATTTTTATTTAAGTAGAGAAAGAGTATAGAGGTAAACCCATTATTCACTGGATTTTGAATTGGGTGTTATTAGTCTGGGGATTTCTTAATTACAAAATAAATAGATGTACTGGTTTTTGCTTATAAGAGGGTGATATTATCAATTGCTTGACTTCTCAGGATACACATTTTCACGTGACATGTTAATTATTGGGTACAAACTTTCTAGATTTTTTTTAATTCTTATTTTTGGGATTTGTCTACAGTTGTGTAAGTTGGGATTTTTTATTCTTGTTACTTGTGCAGTGTGTGCAATGTTTTGGGGCTTGTGACACGCCTTCTTTGTTTCACTTGATTTCCTTTAAGGATGAATTGAGATGGCATGGTTTGGCTTTTGATGCTGCATTGGTGTGTGGAGTGATAAGAATTTCACTTCTAAAAGGATACTGGAGCATCTGAATGTGACAAAAGACTAGTCTGATTATCTGTGGTATCTGACCAGGTATTTCAAACTTATAACTGAGGTTAGGATCAGACTAAACAGTGATTACTACCTTAATTTGTATCCACTTGATAATGGAATTTGTCCAATTCCTTATAAAGCTTTAAAACCTCACTGTTTATACCACATTCTCATATGACATGTGTATTGGAAGTGAAAGCGACTTCAAACATGAGAAGATATACCCTCAGAAGCCAAAATCTTGTAAACAATGATTGTTAGCAGTGTTAAGTCTTTTGACATAAGATGGACAGCGGGTCATGTTCTTCATAAACTAATGAGTCTGATGTTTATATACTAGAGTATTGTATGCTACAACATTTATGATGAAAATGGATGCACTTTAAATGGTCAGTCTATCCGTTCTTTGAATTTATGCAGTTTACTATTTCTTTACCATCATATAAACTACAGTTCAGTATTTCATTTTTTCTCTCTCTCTCTCTTTATAACGGAAACTCAGAAAGTTACAAGTGTCTTCCATCTATCTACTAGTGATGTGTAAACTTGTAGAGAGAATAATTGTTTTGGAAGAAAACTTTAACTTTTTCAAGGTTTCCTTGAGAATAGTTAATTCAGTGTTTATATCAACTTGCAAATATCATTTTTAGCAGCAATGACGATATGAAAGAAAGTGCAAAATTGATCTGGTATACCCCTATTGACATTGGACTTAATGATGTCCATGTGTTACTGTGCAGGAAAAAAGTGGCTGAAGGTATAGACTTTGATAGACACTATGGTAGGCTTGTTATCATGTTTGGCGTTCCATTCCAATGCACGTAAAGCAGTTTAGTATCAGTATGTCTTATGCTTCACTTTCCCCTTTTTTTGTGTGATAACCGTGGTATCCGAGTCAGCTTTGCGCGCACCTCGACTAATTCCACGGGATACCTACCACCTCCCGAGAAACAGATACTAGGTAGGTAACTCTGTTCACTAAGGTTTCACTTTCTTTATGATCTGATGAAAAAAATCTCTCTTTTTAATTAGAGGAATCGAAATGATGTTCTCTTTTTAATCAGATAAGCTTTTAGGCTAAAAATTACACCTTGACTTGTATTAAAATTGTAGAATATTTCTTGCTCGATAGGAGTATCTGAGGGGGGCTTTCTAGATTAAAGAGTGAAATTTTCTGATGTTTGATGCTTTGGTACTTCCAGACTCAGTTATTGTCCTTACAATACGTATTTGTGATATTTTTATGGTATAATTATTTACCATATATTTTTAGAGGCAAGCTACTCAATGTGTGGGTCGGGTTATTCGTTCAAAGGTAGATTATGGCATGATGATTTTTGCTGATAAAAGGTTTGCTTCTTTGTCTGAGTCAATTATGTAATAATAATAGAAAAACAACTCAAAAGTGAATAGTGGCTTTTATAGTACTGATGAATATTCTCTAAGTGATATATCTGTGCAGTTAAGTACTCGAGAAGCTAACATTAATTAGATGTGTTGTTTAGAGGACAAGTTAGATATTGTCATTTGCAAACTGACGATACGCCAAGAAAAGTATTGTCTTGAGTATGTTCTAGCCTCTCAATACATACACCAAAAGTAGTACTGGAACAAGATTCTTATGATGCCTTGCCACTTGTATCTTGTGATCAGATGTAGCCGTCATGATAAGCGCTCTAAGTTGCCTGGATGGATACTTTCACATTTGCGGGATGCTCACCTGAACTTAAGTACAGACATGGCCGTGTATATAGCAAAAGAGGTAAGTGGTATCGATTCATGTTTTGTCGTTATCTTGTTTCCTGCAGGGTGCTAATAGTCAGACACATCGGAAAATTCAAAGAAAGTCTAACACAGAAAACATTTCTATATCTACTATACTTCTTTTGATATGGTTAATAGATGAAATTTGGTATTAGATGAATGGAACCAATTGGTAGGATTCCTGACATGTCATAGGTGCTAATGACTTGAACACCACATACCTAAGAAAAAGATAGTAGAGACAAAAGTTGGCATTACTATTGAGTTTCAAGATTTCGTAACCTACTTCAATTGCTTATTCTAATAGTTGTAGATGCAAAGGATTTCCATGTGAATAACAGATCTCCTGCATCAGAATTCCTTTCACCTTTTAGTTGTTGAGCTATTTATAATATTCTAGTTGTTAATTTTTTTTTCTCTTCATGGTTTCTCAATTTCACTTGGTAAAAGCTTCAGCCTTTATTAAGTACTAGAACTTGAGGTGTTCACGTTGTTATATTGTACATGACAGTGGTGATGCATATGGATGTATTTGTTTGACTGATCTGTATGTAGTTCAATAAATATGCTTTTCATAAGCAAGTTGGAGGGAAGCTGACCTAATCGCCATTAGCCAGATCATCATGACTAAATGATAGAGTGACTAAAGCGGAACCAAAATGTGGGACTAATGGATTTATAATGAATGATGTCGTTAGTTTTTTCTTTCTGGTATATGTACAATTAGTTTGAAGCGAAAGTAATGAATTCAATTGAGCTTATACTTCTTGAACCCGCCTCTTCTGAATTCAATTGGATGAAAGAGACGTGACATCTAAGCTTCATAAATGTGCACATTCTGTTTCTTTTCTTCCTTTACACTTTGTTTTTTGTCTGCACAAAGTATTAGGCTCATGCTATCCATCATGTTTATCCCAATTCCTAACCGATCTGTTATGTATTTGTGCACTTATTCTGCTTTTCTCCATGTTGATCAAAGTGCAAGGCAGATTGTGAAAAGCCACATCTATTATGCCTGTTAGTTAAGATAATAGAATATAGTTATTCTGATTGCAGTGAATTAAGCTACATCTAGTTTTGGTGTTTTCTCCGTATGGTTAATAGCTCACAACATATTTTCTTAGGGACTATTTGGTGTTCTCTTGTTGCTGATATATACTCTTGCTAATATATACTCCCTCTATCTGAGCTTACGTAACACATTTTTCTTTTCATTTTTCTTTTTATCTCATAGCAAAATATTTTCTTATTTTGAAACTGGCAATAGAAGGAAACAAATGAATCATATCGATGATGTTTTTCGTTGTACGCAAGATAATAGTTTTATAATAAGGACTTAAAGTTTATCTGATTGATTTTTATACTTTGTATTTTTATGTATCCAAGTGATGCAGCTAGTGGACCATTTAGCCCATGGATGCAAGGAGATCACGTGATGATAGTGATCTTAATGATAGTCGTTGATTTTATTGCAAATTATCTTGGATATTCAATTATGATGATGTAATTATGTGGTTGGAGTGAATCTTAGAATATCGAAGGTTTTGTATTTAAATTTGATTTTGAGGTTTGAAGATACTAGTTAATGTTGAAAATTTGGAGCTTGAAGATGCTAATGTTGAAAATTTAATTTTGAAGTTTAATATTTAATATATTTTTGATATGTTTGTCAATTACAATATTTGATTAGTCATGTTGTGTTAATAATATATGAATTGAACAAATATTGGACTGTAGGTTATGTCTAAAGGAATAATTAAATTTGAGCTAAAATTAGAATTTATAATTAGTTAAGTTATTGAAAATTGATGGGCTTCACTAAATTAAAAAAAAAAAAAAATACATACGGAGGTTTTAAATGAACGCAATTTTTAAATAAAAATTTATTATAAGAAGAATTAAATTTAGAGTAACGGGGTCATTACCGCATATTAATTCCCGTAAATTAATTATGGTGGTTAGAAAAAAATTGTTGCAAATTGATTGTGACGACTCGTATTTTGGGGGGATTTAGCAACCCTCGGAATAAAAATTTGTGGAATTTTAAAACCCCCAAATCATAAAATCAACCCCCACAATTTGATCCATTTTTGTAGTATGTGATCAATCAACAACAATCAAATATGATTGTCCATAACAGCCATCCTGCTACCTTCAGGGCATATTTGATAGCACATACATGTTCTATATAAATCATATACATATACATATGCTATACAATAATGCCACAATTTTTATAGACAACATATACATACATACATATATATATATATATACACACACAATGATTATACCATTTCTATACACTTTTTATACAACCTTTAGCTGCTATTACTATTCAAATACGTATTTTATATAACAACTATACAGTTTATATACGCATCTTATATAATATATATATATATATATATGCGCGTGTTTGTATCTTATACATATACATATTTTATTCAACAATGATACAATTTCTATTCACATCTTACATGTATACGTAATTTATACAACACATCGATACACTTTCTATACATCTCATAGAAATTTCTATACACATTCTATATGGTTTCTATATATAACAGATAAATATTTTATGCAATAATTATATAGTTTCTATATAATGGTATTTAATTTTTTTTTCTAAAAAAAGCAAAGATTTTTTCGCCAAAAATTATAGCGCAAAAAAAAACATCAAAGGTCCGAATTCCCCAAAAAGGTCGAGTGTCCCTGGCTGGAATTACTTGTGAGTTACTGGCTATATAATGTCCAAACTTTGAAATTACCACATTTGGTGGAAATATTTTTCAAAGTACTCAAGTAGTGTACTTTTCCTTGAATATAATTAATCTAGTGGTACACCTTACAACATTTTTTTAAATAAGTTTAATTAAAAGATATAAACCATACATATTCTAAAAACATCACAAGTTATCCCTATTAAGTCTATCCTTCGAGAAGAGTAGGATTAGAGGTAAGATTCTAAAGTTTGCCAAAAATGACAATTGAGTGTCCACCGAAGTCATGTCCTAAAATAATTTGAACGCCATTGCTACCTACTAAATTAGAAGTTTTCTTTGTGAAATCTGAATTTAACTAACGATCAATCATTACTAGAAATAGAGGTGCTTTTCTCTGTACATCTATGAAAAATTTGTATGTTAAAACATAATTTTTTTACCTGTTTCCCACTGAAGGAACACAGATTCTCATTGAAACACCATGAAATTTTCTAATTTTCCCTATGAAAAAACTACACTATTTTTGTTTTTCACGTTGATTCAACTGAAATAACAGTAGGAACAAATCTATCACAATGGCTCAGTTGGTTTGTGTCATGATTCAAAAACAGTCATGATGACATTTATCAAGGTTCGACCTTAATACGTAAGTCGATCACCTAAACTGAAAAAGAAAAAGAGAAATATACAATAAATACACACGAAGTCAAGACATCAAAAATGAAGTTAGGCTTTAAACGTAAGTAAAAGCGAAAACCCTAAGGAAATCTTATAAATCCCAAAAATCTAGTGCCATAGTATAAGAAAATCTAATACAATATTTGAAAATTGTAAATATATGTCTCTGTGTATTCAAATTAAATACAAATAAGGAACACTGCAGTGGATCAGTACCTCAAACTCTGAAAGTCTCCACATGAAATCAACTTCCATGGAATGTGCTCATACAAGGATCTTCACTAACAGAGCACAATAGGGGCGAGTAAGATCCACTTGTACTCAGTAGGTATCATAGGCCGACTGAGCAAGCAGAAAATAAGATAAGTAAAATATACAATGAGGATGTCATCTGCAAGTAGAAAAGTTTAAATGGTAGCTCACTAGTCTCCACTAATTGTTCTAATATAAATAAGTACACATAAATAAAAAGAACAAAGATATAAATAAAGACTACACTGAAACTAAGCACAAGTCGAAGAAACTAAGAAAAACAAGAAAGATGCGTGTGCAAATGCAATGCAATGCAATGTGGATGGAATGACTGATGAAAGCCATTGCACGACCTTCTGTATACACCCACCTAGCTTGCAGCTACCAGGTAGGACCCATGGGGGGTTGATAACCTATATACCACAACACATTCTATAATTAATCTTGTTAGCAAATAACCTCGTCCAAGGATTTTTCAAGTGAGAGTCATTTTCTTTCAAGATGACGTTTCTCAATGGTACCAATATCTCATTAATATATATGTAGTAAATGAAGATGTAATACTCACAGTCAACTCAAAATGATGGTATTCAATCCATCAACACGTACATATATAAGTCAACCCAGAAATTAACTCAATATGTCCACAATTCATGATTATCAACTCCAACTAGGCACCATTAGAATACATATGCATGCAGGGTATCATTAATATTACATCATCTCTAAACTCGATAATTTTATCACGATAAAAGCGATTAACACTCAAATAAGGCCTATATTAGCAAAATAAGCCCCAACATTAGCATCATATCTAGAATAAAGACATTACAATGCACAGATAAGGCCAATAATGTCAAATAAAGCCCCCACATGGGTAACACATAATGTCAAATATCATAAACCAACGACAATAAAATCTAAGCCCTAAATAGGCACATAACAGTAAAAAAATATCAAAAACAACCCCATACCTATTTTTCCTAACCCATTGCATGCTTTATTTATTTATTTATTTATTTATTTATTTATTTATTTATTTATTAACTACTTAACTGGATTTGAAAGAAGTTAAGCCATAACCTATCTCAAAACAATGAAATTCCAATCAAAAGTGCTTCAACGTGGAGCCATTCCCTCACGAACAACCTCAGAATCAACAATAATATTTAAATATAGTAACTACACGTTAAAAAAAGTTAGCGATACCCATATCGTCCACATTCGAGTAGGATCAAAAACGGATTGAAAAATGAGTTATAAAATGAAAGAGGTAAAACTAAACTTTTGTTTTGAAAACACATTCCTTGTGCTTATGGAAATCTACAGGATAAAACCCATGCAAAACAGATTCAAAACGACGTCCAAATTATAGAAAATATTTTTTAAACTTTATAGATAAGAACACCAATTTTTTATTTTAAAATCATGATTTAAAAGAGTTTTTGTTGACATAATCATTGAAAAATAATAGGAATAAGATTTTGGAGTATATCCAAGCTCAAATGGCGAAAGAAAACCTAGAAAATCATCCAAACCTGAAGCTCAAAAATCGAAAAATAGAGGAAAAATGAGAAAAAGAGACTTAGATATTGAACCAACGTCTACCGCTTAAGCAGCCAAATGGTCTCTTAAGGGACCACTGTGGTTGGGACATTGCTTTAGCGACCTAGCTACAATGGTTGTTCTTTTCTTAAGCGGTCTCTTTATCGCTAAGGCACCCTCCGATAAGGCAACCCTTTTGTCACTTAAGCGACTACACTGACTGATGCTATATCTGCTGCTTGATAAAAATGTTAAGCTCCTATTCGCACTCTAGAGATTCATTCAAAACCCCATGAATGCAAATGAACTAGGCTACTAGGCTAATTTCGACGTTTCAAAAATAAATAGCGACTTCAGAGTTTCAAAAACCTCTCGTTTTTACAAAAGTAACCCTTGAAACCATTTTTTAGAATTTTCCTAACAAATGATAAAAATGAGATAAAAAACTTCGTATTCTAGACAATCCTACTACTAATCCAAATTCAACATTATGAATTTGCTAGGGTAGTCCATTTTCTCATCCAACACTTAGAACAACATATATTGACCAAAGTCAACTATATGACTTCTCAAGCATCTAAAAACCACAAACTCACACAAAATCATTCTCTATCAAATCGAGAACTGTGTCAACTATCCCTGAACCTCACTACGAGGAAGGGGAAAATAATCAAAATACATAGAAATGGAAAATTTAAAAATTTAGGTCATTAAAACATCCACCACTAAAACACTAGTTCTTTCTCAAACTAAAAGTCGAGAAATACCTAAATCGGTTGAAAGCTTAGGGTAATTACTACGCATGTCAGACCCGACCTCCCAAGTATCCTCCTAAATAGGATGGTGTCTCCATTGAACCTTTACTATGAGAATATCTCATGAATTCAACCTTGTAACATCTATGGTTAATATGGAGACTGGCTCATTAATGAGGGTCAACTTCTCAAAAAACTGAACTGAATCCCAGCGAAACACTTGAGACTCATATGAAATATAACATCGAATCATAGATACATGAAAAATTGGATGAATGGCTGGAAAATCTGGAGCTAAGGCCAACTCATAAGCAACCTCCCTAACTTCCCAAATAATCTCAAAAGGTCTACTATACTTGGAGATAAGGTTGGCTTTCTTCCCAAACTTCATCGTGCACTTCATGAGCTATATATGAAGAAAGACTCGATCACTAATGATAAACTTTAAGGCACGAAGCCTACAATATGCATAAACTTTTTTGCCTACTCTGGACTACCCAACTAATAAGAGATCGACAACGCCTTTAAATGGGTTGTCTTAAAACTCAAGTACTAGATGTTATTATAAGAAAACTCTGCCAAATCCAACTATTGCCCCACTAACCTCCAAAGTCCATCACACATGCATGGAACATATCCTCTAAAACCTGAATAGTCCGCTTCGACCAACCATCCGTATGGGGGTGAAAAGTTATGCTAAGGTCAACCTGAGTACTCAACTCCTTCTAAAAAGTCTTTCATAAGGTAGACGTTAACACTGAGACTCTGTTTGAAATAACAGACATATGCACTCCATGAAGATGAAATCTCTCACAAACATTGATACGAGCCATCCTCTCAGAACAAAAGAAAATATAAATAAGGATGAAATGGAATGATTTGGTCAACTGATCCACAATGACCCAAATATAGTCAGAATCACAAGAAGTATGAGGCAACTTAGTCATAAAGTCCTGAATGATTTGCACCCACTTCTACTCAGGAATGGATAACCTTTGAAGTAAACCTCTCAATCTCTGATGCTCTGCCTTCACCTACTGACAATACAAGTAATGAGCTACAAAATTTGCCATATCCTTCTTTATAATACCCCACTAGTAAAGCTTCTTCAAATTACTATTCATTCTTGTCACACCTGGATGGATGGAATATCTAGAATAAAGTGCCTCATATAAAATCAATTTAACCCAATCTCCAACTCTCGACATACAAATTCATCCATTTGGTTAGCTACAGTATGAACCTTAAGCCTAAAAGCCACTCCTGGGTCAAGAGATGAGTTAAACTCCCTCTACTAATCGGCCTTTGGCTTAAGGCATCTGCAACTAATCTAACCTTGCCCAGATGGTACAAATAGAGAGGTCATAATCCGTAAGCAACTTATGCCAATATTGTTATCTCATATTGATATCTTGTTGTCGAAAGAAGTACTGAAGGCTACGATGGTTCAATAAAATTTCACTAGGAACTACATATAAGTAATGATGACATAACTTCAACATAAATACTACGACTACCAACTCCAAATCATGGGTAGTGTAATTTCTTTCATGAGGCTTTAACTGTCAAGAGGCATAAGCAAACACCTTACCCTACTTCATCAACATCGCACCCACAACAACACCAAAAACATAAAAAATATGGTAAAACCCACACCTTTCTTGGGTAAAGTCAAGATAGGAGCTGAATTCAACAACTCTTTAAGCTTTTACAAGCTCTTCTCACATGCCTTCGACCACTAACAAACTATCTTTTTCTGAGTTAACTTTGTCAAAGAAGACAAAATAGATGAAAAATCCTCTACAAAATACCTATAATAATAATAATCAACCAAACTAATTAAACTCCAAATGTCGATTGGAGAAGTAGGTCTAGCCCAATCACTGATTGTTGTTATCTTGGCAGATCACTTATAATATCATCCTTAGTAACAACATGACCTAAGAAAGAGATAGAATCCAACCAAAACTCACACTTAGAAAACATACCATATAACTCCTCATCATGCAACCTCCAAAGTACAATCCTCAAATCTTCACATGGTTGTCCTTTCACTTGGAATAAACCATGATGTCATCTATGGATACAATAAAAAAAGGGTCAAGATACGGTCGGAACACCTAGTTCATCAATTCTATGAAGGTTGGTAGTGAATTAGACAATAAAAAAGATATGACCAAGAATATATAATAATCATGAGGGGTATGAAAATCCATCTGTAGGACATTTAAAGCTTTAATCTTCAGCTGGTGATACTCAGATCTCATATTAATCTTGGAGAACACCTAAGAAGGTCAAATGATCATCAATTCAAGGAAGAGTATACTTGTTCTTAGCCATAACCTTGTTCAACTACCTATAATGAATACATATATGCATAAAGCTATCTTTCTTCTTCATAAACAAGATAGGAACACCTAAGGTAATACACTAGGTCTAATAGACACCTTACTCAAAAAATCTTACATCTACTTCTCAACTCCTTCAACTCAGATGAGGCCATCCTATAGGGAGGAATGTAAATAGTCTAGGTGTGAAATGCCACATTACTACAAAAATTAATATCACGATCCATATGATTTCCAAGAAAATCCATAGGATACACATCCATAAACTTGTGAACATCTCGAATAGAATCCACAGGAGGTGGTGAAGTAATGGTAATATCACGAATATGATCTAAATAATACAAACACCTCTTATTTATCATACGATAAGCATGTAGAAAAGATATAACACCTTTCAGACCCAAATAAGCCTACCTTTCTAAGAAAACCTCAATACACCCAAATAGAATGGTAAGGAGATAACCAATCCATACACAAGATATCACAGTCCAAAATAGCATGGTAAGGAGATAACCAATCCATACACAAGATAACATCAAAATAAACTATGTTTAAAATAATCAAGTCTACCCAAGTCTCACGGTCTTTAAATGTAACCACAAAATAATAATACACCAGATCCACCACTAAAAAATCTCCTACGGAGTTAGAAACATGAAGTGGCATATCCAGAGGCTCACAAACAACATCTAAACCAAATAAAAAATATGTAAACACATTGGAGTATGTCAACCCAAAGTCAAATAGTACTATACATGTAATACTAGTATCAGAGACCTCTGTCTTGAGTCTTGCTTGTATAGCATAGAACTGGCCATATCCACTCTTTGATAGAGTAACTATGTGAACACTATCACGAGTACCTCTACCTATACCTCGAGCACCCCTAGCACCACTTGAAGCATTTTGTGAACTATTTTTGACTATAAATATAGTAGTACGATAATGTTGAAGCCAAGAATTCTTCTAGGAAGGACACATTTCACACTAAGGGAAATCCATTATGTAATTACTAATCACATGACATACAAAATAATCTCTACTACTAGCATAATTCTGAGAGGGCCCAAAAGAACTAGAACGGTTGCTTTGGCCTGATGTATGGCTACCTGAAGTTGTTGAACCTGAAGGTCTACCACATGATCCCTTCAAAGCAGCCTGAACCCGCATACCATGATAACTACAAGAACCTCTACTCGAGAAGCCTTTACTTTAGGAGGCATGTCCACTAGAGTTACGATGATGATTCAACTTCTTGGTGCATCTTTGAGTACCTAAATAATAGGCTTGATCTTCTATTCATGCTCAATAATACTTTGAAAGAAAGCCCCTGAAATCAATATCTAAGCAATAACCACTTGATATGTTTCATCTAACCCCTTCACAAACTTTTGGATCCACTTAGACTCGATAGAAAGTCTAGCAATTGAATAACTAGATAAAGTGTAAAATCGAGCCTTACACTTAACAATAGTAATACAGCCTTTCTCCAAGTGATCAAACTCATTAGGAATCTGATCTCTCATGATATACGGTACAAATATCTCTAATAAGACCTCAAAAAATTATGTCCAAGTAATAATAAGCAAGCCCAAAGGTCTACAACTAACATACAACTTTCACCAATTCCTAGACACATCTGTCAACTAATAGGTAGTTTAAGAAACTCCATGAGACTTAAGGGACCTTAAATTATGTAACTTCTCCTGGAAATCAACCAAACTTGGGGGTAAAAAAGATAAAGGATGCACCCATGAACTATGAACACCGTAATTAGATACTGGAATGAAAGGTGGAACACCATTCAACGTCTAAGAAATACCATAAGCAGATGTCAGTATAGACGATGAACTACATATAGAGTCAGATAAATACCATAAAAAATATATGTACTGATGGTGGAACCATACATGAGGAGAAACACCAAGTGCACTTAAGGGAACACTATCCAAATATGGTAATTGCTAAATTAATAGGCTCTCCATAACTGGGGTAGAAACTGGACCCTATGGGGCCTGAGATAGCCCTGGATTCCTTGTTTTATGATTATCCCTAGAATACAAAACCTCAAGCATGAGAGTGGCCTCCCTAGAACGTCTTCTAGCTAGGGAAGCTCCTTGTGCTCTAGGATATCATGACCTCTGCCTCTCTATCTTATCTGGGCTCCATCCTCGAGTGCTAAATCAATATCCCTATGTAATACCCCAAATTCCTAGAGCTTAACTTAGCTCTAAGTACATGATTTATCCTATATAAAATTTATGAAATACTTAGTAATTTTTAGTTTATCACCTTCCAATGCATAGGATATTCAGTTAGCTTTCCAACGATATAAAATTTGCCCAAATCCGATACCTAGGAGAAGAGTTAGGGCATTTTATGTAAAAATAGTGGCTCACCGTGATTAGGCCTCATCGCAGTAAGTATCACGATGAGCACTCCATCGCATTGCGCTGAAGGCCATTTTGGCATTTATCAATTTTTAGAGGGTCACCGTGATTGCACCGCATTTGGTGAACCCCAAAACAACAATTATCACGATCTAGAGAGTCAACACAATTCTACTGAGTCGCGGTGGATATAGTGATGACCTATTCACCGCGTCGCGGTGATACCTTAATCGACATTCCAGTTGCAGAATTTTAAATCCCAAAGGAAACTTAGACTTTTCCCATGACCCAGATTAACCTTAAACACAAAATTTAATCCCTAAATAACAAAAATATATAATTATTCACTCAATTTTCCCCAAAGTACATCATTCTCTCTCAAAAGCAAGAAACACTAGTTTCAAAATTCAAGAACAAAGCTAAAGAATTTCTCCAAGAACCTTCAAGAATTAACATTCCAAGGTATGTTAGTTGTTCATCTATGGGTCCCTTCCACCCATAGAGTCCAAGAATTCATTTTCAAACTACAAGATTGTTGAGTCATGAACTTCCATGCTTGAATTGAACTAAATTCATGTTCATGTTATTGTTGAGTTTTTGTCCATAATTAGATTACAAGATTTCTTGAAATTAATCATTATATGTGTTGAATTACATGATCCTCTTAATGAACCCTTCAATTTACAAGTTGATTAATGTAGCTATGATAACTATGTGTGTTGATTGTTTTATAACCTAAGCTTTCTCCCCATGTATTTGATAAAATGCCTATGTGAATAAATTAGTGCCATCATAACCTGATAGCATATGTTCCCCCTTCATGAATAAGTAGATTCCTTACAAGTGTTTGATAAAAAGTCTCTATAGATGAATTATGAACAAGTGAACAATGTCATGTTATTCAAGATTATGCTATCCTTTACTTTTTATGCTATTGAGTCCTGGGGGTATTTAATACCCGATAATTTAGCTGTGTTCCTACAGCTCATGTCAGTTATAGAACCTCAGTCATGTCACGATCAGTACTACTCTCAGTCAGTTATAGAACTCAGTTAGTTTACCAAACTCAGGAAAACTAAGTAAGCTCAGTATCAATTTAGTCTAGTTCAATATACTTAGTCTAGTGTCTTTCAGTTGAGAGTAGGATTCAACACCCAGTGAACCCAAGGATGGGGGTTACCTTCCAGTAGAGGGTGTGATCTCTAGAAGTAATCCTTGCATTCCAGAACTACGTCGCCAGCGTAGGTTGAGATATCAAACTTGCCAGATGAGGGTGGATGAGGTCTTTTATCTTGACAGATGAGGGTTCCACCATCTCATTAGAGTACCTACCAAATGAGGGTAACTCTCAGATTTTCTTACCCGTGGTACAGTATTAACACTCTTCCAATTGGGGTTACAAATTGGAGCCCAACTCAGTTATCTTATCTTATTTAGGGCATATCAGTTAGATGACTACCTCCTCCAGTTTTAGTCTTAGTCTTCAGAATAGAATTCATTTCAGTTCTATAGAATTTAGACTATCAGCTACAGTCAACCAGTATCAATAAATCAGTTATCAGTAGCTTTAGATATCAGTTACTTAGTATCAAAATTCAGGACTTAACTTCAGACAAGCTTAGTCATAGTATTTATCTATATGCACATGAGTGCACACTTAGTATTTCATTAGTATCAGTTATCCATATACTTTCATATTCAGTTACTCTATATCATGCAGTTAGTTATTTTCATGCATATGAACCCTTGCATTCAGCCTTACCCCATCTACCATACCAGTACATTCCACTTACTGACGCATACTCTTTCTTTGTGCTATGATATCTTATATCATAGGTTCGGACGCTTAGGTTCCCGACCGCGCATAGATAGATTCAGATTTAGCCAGCAATAGTAGATTAGCAGTGAGTCCTCATCAATTGAGGATATTCTTTTATTTTATATTTTCAGTAGTTTCAGTATTACAGTATGTGGGGTTAGTTAGGGGCTTGTCCCATCAACTCTACTTTTAGAAAGCTCAGCTAGTGGCTTTCTCAGACAAGTTTTCAGACAGTGTTTAGTTTTACAGATTGTTAATTTAGTTGATACACTTTATTAGTAATTATAGATTTTGAACCTTAGAAAATTCCAGCCTATTTTTTCTCATTTATTAAAGTATATTATTCAGTGCTCACAACAGATATCAGTCACGGGTTAGCTTGTGATCCTTCAGGGTCATAAGCATTATGTAGCATCCGGGGTACAGACTCGGGGCGTTACACCCATGGCCTCATGATATTTAGCCCTCACCATCTGCACGAAAAGAATGAAATAATACCTATAACTTTGGGTAACAACAACCCGCATGACTAGGATAAAAATTATGAAATTTTTCCTAAATATATCTTATAGACTCTCAAAGATAATATAAACGTCTACGTACAGATCCATGAGATCCTACTAGACATTATGATATTATAAGATCGATGCACCTCTATTCTATAATACCAATTTGTCACAACCTAAAAATATGTTATGATGTCACTTATCACGGATAAGCCTTGATAAGTAAGCTGCTCACCCAAATTGATAAGGATAAAGAATATACAATAAATATACACCAAGGCCTGACTTGTATAATAAAGTAAGGCCTCAAAACTAAGTAAAAGTGACAACTAAAATAAATCTGATAAATCCTTAATATCTAGTGTCATAGAGTAAGAACATCTAATATAATATTCAAAAACTAAAAAAATGTATTTGCCTATGGTAATCAAAATAAAGACAAATAAGGAGAGATGAGGTCAAATTTAGCCCCAAAACACTAGAGCAAATCAATACATCAAACTCTAAAAGTCTCCATATGAAATCAGCTACCACGAGAAGTGCTCATACTAGGATTTGCACTAAAAGAGCACAATAGGTGTGAGTATGGTCCACTTGTACTCAGAAGGTGTCATAGGCTTTAGAAGGTATCATGGGTTGATAAGCAAAGAAGAACAAAAAATATAGTAAAATATACTATGAACATGCTACCTACAAGTAGAAAAGTCCCAAAATGTAGCTCACCTAGTCTTCACTAATAGCTCTAATATAAAGAAATATACCGAAATAGAAAAACACAAATATAAAAGAAGACTACATATAAACTAAGAACATGTCAACAAAACTAAAAGAAAACAAGCAAGATACATGTGCAAATGTAATGCAGATAGGATGAATGCTAAATGTCATTGCATGACCTTCTGTATATACCCACTGATATTCCAGCTAATAAGAAGGACCAATGGTGGGTTCAGAACCCATACATCAGCACTCATATCTCATAACCAATCTGATCGGCAAATAACCTTAGTCAAGTGGTTTTCAAAAGTGCTTCATTTTCTTTCAAAATAGCATATCTCAATGGTACCAGTATCTCATAAATGTATATGTATGAAATCAGGACGTAATGCTCACAACAAACTTAAAATGATGATATCCAATCCATCAACACATATGTATATAAGTCAGCCTAGAAATCAACTAATATGTTAATAATTCATGATCATTAGTTCCAATTAGGCACCATCAAAATAAATATGCATGTAAGACATCATTAATATTATATCAACCCTAAACTTAGATAAAATTTATCACAATTAAAGTAACTAATGTTCAAATAAGTCCTATATTAAAAAATAGGCCCCCACGGGCATCATATCTAGAATAAAGGTATTCCAATGCATAGATAAAGCCAATGATGTCAAATAAAGCACCCACATAGGAAACACATAATATCAAATATCATAAACAACCCGTAATAGAATAAAAGACCCTACATAGGACACAACACTAAGAACATTCTCAAAATATAAACCTCATAACTATATTCCCCAACACATAGAATGTTTTACTTATTTATTAGCTATCCAACTCAATATGAAAGAAGTTAAGCCATAACCTACCTTAAAATGATGTAATCTCGATCTAAAGTACTTTGACCCGAAGCCTTCCCATCACAAACAGTCTCATAATAAGCTACAATATTCAAATTTAGAATTTCCATGTTAAAAGAATGCTAATGATACCCATATTATCCATATTCAAGATGGGTAAAAAATAGATTCAAAAAACTAGTTTAGAGGTAAGGCTTACTCATAAGTAACCTCCTTAACTGTCTGAAGAATCTCCAAAGTCCAATATATATAGGGCTATGCTTGCCCATCTTTCCAAATCACATCATGCTATTAATGGGCAATACATGAAGGAACACTCAATCACCAATCCCAAACATCAAGCCACAAAGCCTGCAGTCCACATACATTTTTTACCTACTCTGGGTTGCCCAAAGCCCTTCTTAAATCACCCACGCAATGTCTAAAGACTAGCAAAGCAAGTGTATACTACAGGGTCTAACACTAAAGTATCAAACCAACCAATAGGAGATCGATAACTCTTACTATACAATTCATTGAAAGAGTCTATCTTAATAATTGAATAGTAGCTATTATTACAAGAGAACTCCATCAAAGCCAAATGTTGCTCCCACTAAGTTCTGAAGTCCATCACATATGCGCAGAGCATATCCTTTAAAACTTGGATACTCCACTCTGATTGACCATTTGTTTGGGGGTGAAAAGTTATACTAAGGTTAACCTAAGTACCCAAATTCTCCTAAAAAGTCGGCCACATAATAGAAGTGAACATTAAGCCTCTATCTAAGATAATATACATGGACATTCCATGAAGATGAACTATCTCGCACACATAGATATAGTCCAAACACTCGACACTGAAGGAAATATGAATAGGGATGAAATAGGCTAATTTGGTCAATCAATCCATAATGACCCAAATAATATTAGAACCATGAGAAGTTGACAAAGCCCAGTCACATAGTCTATAATGATCAGCACCCACTTCCTCTAAGGAATGGGTAACCTCTGAAGTAACCCTCTCTATCTCTGATGCCCGGCCTTCACCCATTGATAACACAAATAATAGGCTGTAAAATCCAATATATTATTCTTTATACCACCCCACTAGTAAAGATGTTTCAAACCATGACACATCTTTATCACACCTTGATAGATAGAATATATAAAATAACAAGCCTCCTCCATAATTATTTACACCCAGTCTCTGACTCTCAATGCACAAACTCAGCTACCAATCCTCAATACACCATCAGAATCAAGAGAGGCTTCCTTAGTCTCACCACTTAACACCTTTTCATGAATCATCCATAAATCACCATCATCAAACTGATGAGCTCGAGTCTCATCCATTAAGAAAAATCTTGTATCAAGAAATAATATAAATACTTAAGTGTCAAAATATCAACCCTAGTCATCTGGTTATCTATAGTCTGAACCTATAAGTCTAAAGGCCACTCCTAGGTATACTAGTCGATTTTTGTCTCAAGGCTTCTGCAACTTTATCGACCTTTCCTGTGTGGTAGAAAATAGTGAGGCCATAATCCTTAAGAAACTTAAGCCAACATCACTGCCTCATATTAAGATATCATTGTCAAATAATTATTGAAGGCTACGATGGTTTGAGATAATCTCACAAGGAACACCATACAAGTAATGTCGCTACAACTTTAACATAAACACTATGGTTGTTGCCTCCAAATCATGGATAAGGTAATTTTTCTCATGAGGCCTTACCCTCCAATATCAACATCGTTCCCAAAACCAACACCAAGAGCATCACAAAATATGATAAAACCTAAACCCTTCTTAGGAAAATCCAAAATAGGAGCCGACATGAACAAATCTTTAAGATTTTAGAAGCTCTTCTTGCATGAAACTGACCACAAAAAAACCACTTTTTGTAAGTCAACGTGGTAAAAGTAGCCACAAAAATGAGAAATCCTCTACAAAACACTAATAATAACCTACCAAGCCAAGGGAACTCTGAATCTCGACAGGAGAAGTAGGTCTAACTCAATTGTAAATCACAGTTTCTTGGTCGAATCAACTATAATACTATTCTTAGTCACCACATGAGCCAAGAAAGAAATAGAATCCAACTAAACCTCACACTTAGAAAATTTAATATACAAATTCTCATCATACAACCTCTAAAGTACATTTCTCAAATCATCATATAGTCATACTCACTCTTGGAATAAATGAAGATGTTATCTACAAATACAGTTACAAAAGAGTCAAGATACAGTCTAAACATATAGTTAATCAACTCCATGAGCGTTATTGGGGCATTGGTAAATAAAAAAGACATGACCAAGAATATATACCAATCATATCAAGTATAAAAAGTTGTCTTTAGAACATTTGAAGCTCTAATTTTCAACTGGTTATACCCGAATCTCATGTCAATCTCGAAAAACCCAGAAGCCTCCTGAAGCTGGTAAAAAAGATCATCAATGCAAGAAAGAGGATATTTATTCTAAACTAAAACCTTGTTGAAATGCCTATATGAGTAAAATAAGACAAATACCCTCTCTCTATAATACGACGAACATGCAAAAAAGATATATTACATTTCATATCCAAATTAAGACTATTATTCCAAGGTAACCTGACATACCTAAGGTCGCGATCATGGAATAACAGTCTAAAATAGTATGGTAAGGAGCTACCAATCTATACCCAAGATAATATTAAAATTAACCATATTTAAAACAACAAAGTCTACCTAAGTTTCACAACCTATGAAGGTAACCATACAAGATTGGTACACCTAATCCACTACTAAAGAATCTTTTATATGGGTAGAAACATTAAGAGTCATAGTCAAAGAAACACAAAAAGCATCAAAACCAAAATTAAATTATGTGGACACATAAAAGAAGGTAAACCTAGGGTTAAATAATACGGAAGATGATCTGTAGCAAATCAAGATGATACTTATAATAACAACATCAGAGGCCTCTGCCTTAGGTCTATAAGGTATAGCATAACACTGACCACGTCTGCTTCTTGACTGAGTAACCCTGTGGTCACCATCATAAGAACCTCTACCTTTACCTCAAGCACCTCTAGCACTACTAGAAGTACTTTGTGAACCACCTTTAGTTGTAGATATAGAAGTAGGGAAAAACTGAAGTCGAGAACTCTACTAGGCAGGACCCAATGCATGTTGAGGGTAATCCCTCACATAATTACTATTCTTATGACATACAAAACACTTTATTATACTAGCATCATAGTGAAAGGGATTGAAAGAACTAAAATGGTTTTCCTAGCCTAATGTTTGGCTATCTGAAGTCACTAAACCAAATGGTCTACCACCCAATCCCCATAAAGTGGCCTGAATTGGACTAACATAATAACTATGAGAACTTTTACTCAAGAAACCTCTACCTTGGGAGGCATGTATATTAGAACCACCATTATGATACACCTTTTTGTGCCATTCTATGTAGCCTGAATAGACTAAGTCATTTTTTCATGCCTAATAATACTCTATAAAGAAGCCCTAAAACCACCATCTAAGTTGTAGCCACTTCATATGTACCATTTAACCCCTTTACAAACTTTCAAATATTATAAGATTCAATGGAGATGCTAGCGTTTGAATACCTAAATAAAATTTGAAAATAAGCCTCATACTTAATAATAACAAGTCATCAAACTCATTACATATCTGATATCTAAAACTATATGGTACAAATGTCTCCAAGAAGGCCTCAAAAAACTAAATCCAAGTCATAGCAGATGAACCCAAAAGTCTACAACTAGCATACAACTCCATCAATCCCTAACCATATCCGTTAACTGATAGGTAGTATAAGAATCTCCATAAGACTCATAGTACCTAAGATTTGAGGACTCTCAAAGGCTTCTCTTGACTGCACTTCAGGAGAATGAGATTTAGAAAAGGGACCTAGTTTGTCTAAGTAAAGAACTTAATAAATCCCTATAATAGACTGCATCTTCGTAGATCCTTTCTAACTTGACTAATCAAGGTGTTAATAGTAGGAAAGGGCTTAATTATCAAGAAAGAACCCAACCTAGTGGGTATCAAGGAACAATTGGACATAATGATAAGAACAAGGTTTACAAGCCTCTATGCACTCACTGTGGAATAGATGGGCACATAACAAGGAATTGTCAGAACTGGATTAGAGCTAGGATGAACGTTTTAGAATATATTTGCAAATAAATGCTTATTCTAAGGGTCTTAAGCCTCATAAAAATATGAAAAAAAACTCTCTACTTAGATGGGCCAAGAGGGTTTAATCATATCATTGTCCCATTACTAGGAACTCAGGCTCAAATTGGTTCCTAAATCTGGCAAGTGATCACGAGTCTAGGCATGAGAAGGGGATTACGGTAAAAAATAGGTCATTGATTGAAAGAATTTAAAGCTCAATGATGGAAAGTTTGACTACATTCTCTCTCTTAAGACACTTCTGAAGAAGGTGTCTTTTTGTGAAAAGATGAGTTCAATAACCTAATCCTAGCTAGTGAAAGCTGATATTCAATAAGAGAATAAGTGAAGCTTATGTTTCTAAAGAATTCCCCAGAATGACCTTTAGAGATGATGGACGAAAATGCTCTGATCCTAAAGATAAGTATTGATTCTGAAGGGACTAGTCCTAAGAAATTCATCTTAGAAGGAGAAAGCTTCAGCAACTTGAACAAAATCAAGTTTGAGGACCTGGTACCCAGACATGCTTTGGGAACAAGTTCTAAGATAAAAAAAAATGTTCATGAATTGGAACATGATTCTGACTTATTCTAATATATGAATCAACTTTTATTCTAAAATTGGATATGTTAAGAAGGTAGGTATCCTCGATAATTCTAACACCCCGTATTTTTCTAGCATAATCTAAGTCCAAATACATGAGTATTTGTATATGAAATTTTTGAAACACTCATTATTTTTTAGTTTAGATCCTGCCATTATATAAGAAATTAAACTAGCTTTCTAACGATATAAAATTTGCCCAAATCTGATAACTGGGTAAAAAGTTATGGTGATTTTAAGTTTTAGTCGTAAAACCCCATCATTTTAACCTTTAGCATGTCACAGAGTAGGCTAATCTCCCAGTTGGCAAATTCTAGGGAGGGTCCATGATCCTGGCGCATCGCGCCATAAGTTAATTTGATATTTGTCCATTTCCAGTGTCAAAGCACGATACCACTGCATCACAGTGAACTTCAAGGTCCCATTAGTGAAGGACCGCAATTTCCTTGCATCGTGCCATATATTAGTTTCCAAGTTGTCCGATTCTAGTGATGCGGCGTGATAGCGCCATGTTGTAAAAGCCCAAAAATCAAGATTTTCAGTCAGTTCTGAGTTTTAATTCCTAGGGCGTTTAAATATTTTTCCCTTATCCCAGTTAGCCCCAAACACAAAATTAAGTCCCTAATAACCTAATTGGGCATTATTCTAATCAATTTTCCCCAAAATTAAGAACATTCTCTCAAATAGCAAAACCCTAACCTTCAAGAAGCAAGGTCAAATCTTAAGAACTCTCCATCAATCCTTCCAAATTCATCATCCCAGGTATGTTAGATGTTCATCCATAGATCCCTTTCATCTATGGAGCCCAAGTAACCTATTTTAATCACCAAGTTATAATCTTTCAATTCATTATGGTTTAAATTATGATTTTATCCATGAATCTCCATGTACTTTTGATTTTATACCATATTACCATGAAATTATTGTTATTGTTTAATCCTCCATGTTTTAATATTATTATTATTTGAATTAAACAATGATTTAATGCTATTATAATGAATTCATGCTATTCTTACAAATTCCATGACATTCCTATGATTGTTTTAAACCATGAACTACAAGTGTTTGAAAAAATGCTTACAAGAGTGATTTATTTAATTAGATCCTTCATGTTTTTGGTCTTCAAGATTTAGTGTCTTTTTAGTATTGTTGTTTTGAGTCCCAAGGGCATTGATACCCAAAAACCATAAATGTTTACTTAGTATAGCCTCAGTACATTATAGAATAGTCTTCAGATTATATTATGAACATTATTAGAATAGTCAGATATCAGTTATTCAATTCAGAATAGTCTAGCATCTCAGTGTCTTTCAGTTGGGAGTAGGATTTAGCACTGAATGAGTGTAGGGATGACAGCTTCCCTAGTAGATAGGCAGAGTCATTAGTAATAGTCCCTATACTCCAGAACTATGTAGCCAACGTACGATATGAGTAGTCATCCATCAGATTAGGCTTGACTATCTCGCAGGGGTCACCAGTCAGTTCAAGGTTGACACCCTTGGTCCTTTGTACATTATATCAGTTTAGTGGATCCACATACCCATTTTTAGTACCCCTGGTATGGTATTAACATCCTTCCAACTAAGGTTACAAATTGGACCTCGATTAGCTTAAATTAGGGAATGTCAGTTAGATGATACCTCCCACAATCTCAAATATAGTCTTAGTTATAGTCCCAACTCAGTTATTCAGTCTTAGTGTTGTTTGACCAAAGCATACAAATTTTAGTTATTTTGGTATTTATAGATTTTACTCAGTTTATGTTATATGCTAGGTCATGCATTCTTAGTATTTACAGATCTTTATACATTTTTAGTATAAATAGATTCTGTGCTCTTTATTAAGTACTCCATGCTTTACATACATATCGAGTTAATTATTATTATTCCTATTCATGAGACCATGAATATCAACCTACCTTATTTAGCAAACTAGTATATTCAAAGTACTGATCGCATACCTTTCTTTTGCGCTATGATGTATCATATCATAGGTACTGATGCTCAGTTCCTGGATCGCACTTAGTCTCTCAGATCATCAGCTGGACAATAGCAGTGGTGATTCCTCATCATCCGAGGATAGATTATATTACTTTATGTCTTTATCTCAATAGTTAGTAGGGTTAGTTGGGGCCTATCCTATCGACTCACAGTATCCAGTTTATAGTCTTTTCAGACACTATAGTTAGCTATTAAAACTATTCTGATTTCAGTCTTTTTATCAGATTCATAATTTAGTAGTTATTTCATTATTAAAACCTTATGGTATTTCATTTATTTTTTCCCATTCATGATTATATTATTCATTTCTCACAGTAGGTACCAGCTTATGGGTTAGCTTGTGGTCCCTCAGGACCGTAAGCAATATATAACAACTAAGGGGTAGTCTTAGGTCATTATAAACTTGGTATCAGAGCCAGGTTTTAAAGTGTCCTGGGAATTCTGAAAGCCACATCGAGTAGAGTCTTGTGCATGGGTGTGTAGCGCACCAAACTTATGGATGAGAGGCTACAAGGTAATTAGGAAAAAATTTTCCCTTCTTTCAAGTATTCATGTCGTGCGATTGAGCATGAGCTCAAGTTAAACTCTCAGTATAATTTGTTTCCTCTTTCCATTTATAGAACATGCCTTTTAAGAAGAACAGAAGAAGAGCAAGAACTCAACTATCCCCTTACCTCATCTAGGAAGATCCTCTGGATGAGTATGTCTCTCAAGCAGAATTCAGGGCTGCATTCACTACTCGAGCAAACTTTATAGTAGCACAAAATAAATGGTCAGCTGCTATTCCCATCAACCCAGTGGCCAATACTGTTGCAACTAGAATTTAAGATTTCACCTAGATGAATCCTCTTTTTTTCATGGGATCTAAGTCTGAAGAAGATCCATAGGAATTATTAGATATGGTTCAGAAGGTAACGAATGTTATGGAGGTGACATCTAGTAAGAGTGCTGAGTTAGCTGCATATCAATTGCAGGATGTAGCTCAAACTTGGTTTAAGAAGTGAAAAGTAGATAAAGGAGTTAATGCAGGGCCTATAGAATGGGAAGAGTTTTCCATGGCTTTCTTGGATAGATTCTTTCCATTAGAATTAAGGGAGGCCAAGGTGTTAGAATTTATTAATTTGAGGCAAGGCAGCATGAGTGTGAGGGAGTATTCTCTCAAGTTCAGTCAGTTAGCTAGATATGCTCCTCATGTGGTAGCTGACAGTAGGTCCAAGATGAGTAAGTTTGTGTCTGGCATGCCTGATAGTATTGTCAAGGAGTGCAGGACCGCAATACTGATTAGTAAGATGGATTTGTCTAGGCTAATGGTCCATAATCAATAGATAGAGGAGCAAAAGATTAAAAAGAGGGAGAGAGAAAACAAGAAAACTAGGATGGGTAGTTTTAATTTCAATCAACCAAAGTCAGAAGGTGGTAACCTTCCTAGTTTCATCAGAGGTCTTCATCCCTAGTACCTTTTTCAGCTAGTGCCCTAGTACCCAAATTTAGAAATGACAATAGGTATAGGGCACCAAGATCTAAGTCCCAGGTTAGTGTTAGCAGTGCTCATACTAATCCTTTATGTTAGAAGTGTGGTAGACACTACCATAGTGAGTTTAGAGTGTGTAGTGATTTGTGCATCGGGTGTCGCAAGCCAGGCTATCGAATTCAAAAGTGTTGGGTAGTTGCTCAGAAAGGTAGAGATGCGTGCCAATAGGATTAGTTCAATCAGTCGTCAGTTCCATCCAGCTGCTCAACTCAGCAGGGTGATACCTCCAGTGCTACCAGTGCTACCAGTGCTCCATGTCCGAACATTTTGTAAATGCCCTGAGTCTATACTCCGGATGCTACACGGTGCTGATAATCCCAAAGGACCACAAGCTAACCCATGATTGGTACCTACTACAATAACTAAGTAATAAATACTGTAATTATGCAGGAATAGGCAGAAACATATGCCATAAGGTTCAAATTTGTAAAAGAAGTTGAATCTGATATCAAAATACCAAAACTGAATATAAGTACTAAAAAACTGAATAACTATCTGAAAATACTCTAGTATGAAAAAGCCTCTGACTGTCTGAACTATGGAGTTGATGGGATAAGCCCCCAACTAACTCCATCTGCTAAAATAAAATTGAAGCACTGTAAATAATAAGCATGTCCTTGAACTATGAGGACTCACTACTAATTTGAAAGCTGAGAATCTGAATTGCTAAGGGTGCTCTAGAGCCCGTGTGTCTGAACCTATGATATAAGACATCATAGCATAAATTAAAACATGTGCCAGTACTTTGAATGTACTGGTATGCTCAGTGAGGTAGGTTGGTATGCGTTCATTTATATTTATGCATAATAATAACTGAATAACATGAGTATTACTGAGTAAGAGTACATGCATGAATACATAAACTGTAACTAAGATCATGGTAATACTGAGTACTCCATTGGAATACTAATAACTGATATCTATGTTTACAAATATTGTATTACTGGTTATCTAAAAACTGTATCTGATAGTTCTAAACACTGTGGAACCATATTGTGTTTGGTACTGAGCTGAGTAACTATGTCTGATAGTCCTAAATCTGTAGAACTGAACTGAGTTCTATTCTAAGATTGAGATTGGAACTGAGACTGTAGGAGGTAATCATCTAATCAACATGCCCCTTCTCTAATAGGATTTGGGGTCCTATAATCCTAGTTTGAAGGGTGTCAATATATGCAACGGGTAAGGACAAGCTGTGAGTTAACCCTCTCTAACAGGAAACTCTTTCATCAACTCTCACTAAGAGGATAACTCTGATGAGAAGTATCAATCCTCATAATATCTGGTAGAAAGATACGTCAACCTATGCTGGCAATGTAGTTCTGTAACATAAGAATTGCTGCTTAGGGTGAAACCCTCCGCTGACTAGAATGCCCCCATCCCTGGGTTAATACGGTGCTGAATCCTACTCCCAACTGAATGGACACTGAACTAATTTCTAGTCCATATTAGGCTGGACTAAATGATTATTGAGATTACTATTTAACTAAACTAAACTGAGTCTACTGAGTTTCATTGACTGATAGAATACAACCGAATTCTGTTAGATGACTGAGTTTACTGAGGTTTGAACTGGATACTGAATTAGACTGGACTAATATGGATTCTACTGAGTTTTCCTGAGTTCTGTAACTGGCTGAGAGTACTACTGATTATGTTATGAATGATAATGTTCTATGACTAACCATTGCTCTAGGTAATCAGCTAAATTGTCGGGTACAAGTACCCCCAGGACTCGATAGTGTAAATTAAGAGACATGGCATAACATGAAACATGTAAACTATGAACTTGACCATCATTCATTTATTGGGGCATTTTGACAAACACTTGCATGATATAACTTACACATAAGCTATCTTGACATGATTTCATTCTCTTAATAGTTCACATGGACAATTTATCAAGCACTTGGTGAGCATAGCATATGCACATAGTATTGAACAACAAGTGAGTATAATAATTCATCTCTAATTTCACAAGTAAAGGGTTTATCATGGATTCACATGAATCTACACACATAATGATCAATTTCATATGAGATACATATATATAATTATGAATTAGGAACTTAATCCAAATAGCAATCATGGATACACTTTAACTCCAACCGTGGAAATCATAAAATCAGTTACTTGAAGTTCAAAAGATATTATTCGACTCCAAGGGTGGAAGGAACCCTTGGATGAATACTTCAAATACCTGAGTTGAAGAATTTATGAAAGTTTATGGTTGAATCTTGAGTTCTTGATTAGAAATTAGATCTTATAGGGTTTTGTTTTTGAGAAAATTTGAGAAGGAATGACTATATTTGCTCTATAGGGAGTTTAATTTTGTGTGTTGGGGGTTGAGGGTTGAGGGAAAAATGCTTAAATACCCCCAACCGATGCGAAGGTCGACGCAGCACGTCGATACCATCGACACGATAGCCAATGCGTCGCACCATGTTCGTGTTGACTCGCTGGAATTGGATGCTTGTAGCTAGGGAAAATATTAATTATTGCAATAGTCAATGCGGTGCACCAAGATCGCATTGATCCACTATTTTACGGTTCCAAAGGGGCTTCAAATGAAATCCAAAAAATCCAAAACTTGCCCGAAAACACCTACGGACATTCCTGATCATGAATAAACCTAAACATCAATATTTAATGGATGTAAAGGTCATGAAATAATATTTCCAACCTTTGTAGGTTAAAATGACACTAAATCTGAGTACTTAGCTAAAATATTCTAAGTTAGGGACCCCTTGACAAGCCTAAAGGACTGAATTAAGCTTAGGATTTTGCGTGGTCTTATATTATGTCCCCCTTGGGAACATTCATCATTGAATAAGACTGTTGAGATGAATAATGCTGAGAGGCCAACTTACTTACTGGATATGAACATCTGGAACATGGCTATATAACTGATATTACTAGTATTCTGAATTATCATACTGAACATGCATATTTGATGCATGGATATAGCTGAACATGATTCATGAATGCATGATTGGAATTACTGATAAACTGAATTTATACACTGAAAATGCATAGCTGATACATGGATACATCACTGAACTGGCTCATGAACGTATAATTGAACATGCAATGGGAATTGATACCACGTTTGTAACTGAAATCTGAACATAAAACTGATTAAGCTTAAAGAAAATATTACTTTGAGCTGAGTCTGGGTTAGCAGAGAATAGATGAGGATACTTGGTTCGTATGTCTGCTTTTGCTTCCCAATTAGCTCCCTCAACGGACTGATTTTGCCAAAGAACTTTGACTAGAGAAACTTCTTTGTTCCTTAGTCTGCGAATCTGATAGTCAAGGATTTCGACTGGGATCTCTTCATGACAGAGGCTATTTTGAATAGCTATTCTCTCAATAGGGACTACAAATTATGGGTAACCTATACATTTCTTTAGCAAGGAGACATAAAACACTGGATGTACTGAAGATAAATCTGAAGGTAACTGATGCTCATAAGCTACCTTTCTAAAACAATTGTGAATTTAGTAAGGACCAATATATCAGGGACTGAGTTTCTTTTTCTTGCCAAAACGCTTCACTTCTTACATAGGAGAGATTTTTAAGTACATATAGTCACCAACCTCAAACTTAAGATTCTTTTTGCGCACATCTGCGTATAATTTCTATCTGTTCTAAGCTGTCTTCAGCCTTTCCCTGATCAACTAGACCTTATCTAAGGTATCAAACATAAAGTCAGGCCTTACTACTACTGATTCACTTACTTCAAACTAACCAATGGGAGATCTACACCTTCTCCTATAAAGCACCTCAAACGGAGCCATCTGAATACTGGTGTGATTGTTGTTGTTATATGCAAACTCAATCGAAGGCAAGTAGTCATCCCAAATACCTTTAAAGTCTATCTTAAATGCTCACAACATATCTTCTAAGGTCTGAATGGTCCTTTTTACTTGACCATATGTCTGCGGATGAAAGGCTATACTGAGATGATCTCGAGTACCAAGACCCTTTTGGAATGCTTTCCAGAAATAAGAGGTGAAATAGTACCTCTATCTAAAATAATAGATAATGGAACACCGTGCAATCTGAACAACTCCCTGATATAGAGTTTGGCATAATCCTCAGCTGAATAGAAGGTATGAACTAGAAGGAAATAAGCTGATTTAGTTATCTTGTCTACAATGACCTAAACTGAATCATGCTGACGATGAGTATGAGGCAAGCCCGTCACGAAGCCTATGTTCACTTCTTCCCATTTCCAGGTAGGAATACTGAACTCCTGCATGGACTCACTAGGCTTTTGATGCTCAATCTTAACCTACTGACATATTGAGCACTTAGCCACAAACTCAGCATTGCCTCTTTTCATCCCACTCTACCAATAGATCTCCCGCAGATCACGGTACATCTTAGTAGCCCCTAGATGAATAGAGTAATGTGCACCATGACCTTCTATAAGAATTTGATGCCTTAAGTAATCTACACCTGGCACATACAGAAGACCCTGATAATGTAAAGCACCATCTCCCTCTTGGGAGAAAACCTCTACCTTCTAATTTCTGACTAAGTCCTTTAACTGGACTAGACTGGGATCCCTATCCTTCTTTTTCTTCACTTTAAAAACTAGGGATGATTCTGAGATACTCTGTACCCACACACTACCTTCTACTGAATCGACTAAGCAAACACCTAGTCGCAACACTACCCATAAACATTCTATTGAGAGCGTCAGCCACTACATTGGCCTTGGTCGAATGATATAGAACACTCATGTCATAGTCTTTCAACAACTTCAACCACTTTATCTGACTGAAGTTAAGTTATTTTTGAGGGAACACATTCTGCAGGATCTTATGATTAGTGAACACATAAACATGCACACTATACAAATAATGCATCCAAATCTTTAAGGCAAAAACTATTGCCGCTAACTCAATATCATGAGTAGGATAGTTCTTCTCATGTGGCTTAAGCTGTCTAAAGGAATAGGCTATGAACTTACCTCTCTGCATTAAAAGACAACCTAATCCAACTGTGGAAGTGTCATAGTACACAACAAAACCATTGAAACCATCTGGTTGAGTCAAAATAGGAGTTGTGGTTAGTCTGAGTCTTCAACTCCTGAAAAATCTTCTCACAAGAATCTGACCACTAGAACTTGACTTTCTTCTGAGTCAATCTAGACATAGGGGATGAAATAGAGAAAAATCCCTTAACAAACCATCGGTAATATCCAGCCAAACCTAAGAAACTCCTGATATCTGATAGAGAGATGGGCTTGGGATAGTTTCTCACTACTTCGATCTTTTGGGGATCAACTCTAATGCCATCACCAAAAATTATATGGCCGAGAAATTCCACTGACTTTAGCCAAAATTTGCAATTATTGAATTTGGCAAGTAGCTGATGACTTCTGAGAGTCTGAAATACTATTATGAGATTTTCTGCATGATCATGTTCACTTTGGGAGTAAACAGGAATGTCATCTATGAAGACTATGATGAACATGTCCAAGTACTTCTTGAACACATGGTCTATCAAGTCCATGAAAGTTGCTGGGGAATTGGTAAGACCAAAGGACATGACTAAGAATTTGAAGTGACCGTACCGAGTTTGAAAAGATATGTTTAGGATGTCACTTTCCCTGACTCTGAGCTGATGATAGCCTAATCTGAGGTCTATCTAAGAGAAATAACAGGCACCCTAAAGTTGGTCAATCAAGTCATTGATTCTGGGGAGTAGATATTTGTTCTTATCTGTAAGTTTGTTTAACTGATGGTAATCTATGCACGTTCTAAGGGAATTATCTTTCTTATGCACGAATAAAACTAGTGCATCCAACGGGGACAGACTAGGTCTGATGAATCCCTTATCTAGTTGATCCTTTTAGTGTTCCTTTAATTCTCTGAGTTCTGCTGGAGCTATTTTGTATGGTGGGATAGAGATGGACTGAGTATTTGCAAGAATATTAATTCCAAAATCAATTTCCCTTTTGGGAGGAACTTCAGAAAGATCTTCGGGAAACATATTTGGGAATTCACATACTACTGATACTGATTCAAGAGTAGGGATTTCTGAACTAGAGTCATAGACTCAAACGAGATTATAGACACATCCCTTATATATCATATTTCTAGACCGAAGGTAAGAAATAAATTGACCCCTAAGTGCTGAATTTTCATCCTTACACTCTAGGAAAGGTTTATTCAGAAACTGAAACTGGACTACTCTATTTCTGTAGTTGACTAAGGCATAACCGAAATGAAGCTAATCCATTTTGAGAATGACATCGAAATCAGTCATCTCTCATTTGACTAAATCTGCTATAGTGATTTTCTGAGATATCATAACCAGATAATTCCTATATACCCATTGGGATATGATATATTTACCCACTGAGGTAGAAACTAAGAAGGCCTCTGCTAGAATTTTGAGACTAACTCCAAAAACAAGTTCAATATATAGAGTAACAAAAGACAAGAAATCTCTAAGATCTAGCAAAGCATAAACACATAAAAGGAAAACTTGAAACATACCAGTGACCACATCAGGAGAACTTTCCTGATCCTGTTGGGACTAAAGAGCATATAGTCTGTTTAGGCACTGCCCACTAGTGGCACTGAAAGAGGCACCCTGCTTATTCAGGTGACTAGATTGAGTTGGGGGATGGTTATGCTGACTCAGCGAGCCCACCTAAGGACACTATCTAACTCTGTGGCCTATCTTGCCATATTTGAAACACACATCACTACCAGCTCTGTAGATACCCTTGTGGTTTCTGCCACACTTCTGGCAAAGGGGATTGGTTTAGGCACTGCTTATTTTCCCTGGGGTTTAGGGACCAATGCCCTATCTCAGTTGTTATCTCTAAATTTTGGCATTGGAGCACTGTCTAAGGAAGGAGCTGGAACTAAGGATTTCGGGTGGAACTGAGACCTATTCCTACTCTCTGACTTAGGCTGAGCGAAATTGAAACTACCTATTCTCGCTCTCTTATTCTTCCTCTCTTTCTCTATATTTTTGGACTCTTCTATCTGCTGAGCATCGACCATGAGCTTGGATATGTCCATCTTCTTAATAAGCATTGTGTCCTATACTTCTTGACCACACTTCTAGACACCCTTGACAAAAACTTACTCATCTTCGCTCTGCTATCGGCTACAACATGCGGGGCATATCTGGATAACTAAGTAAACTTGAGAGAATACTCTTGCGCTATCATATTACCCTACTTTAGGTTTATAAACTCCAAAACATTCACTTCCCTCAACTCTAGCAGGAGGAACCTATCCAAAAAAGCAACTGCAAACTCCTTCTATTTTATGGACCCTGCATTTGCGGCCTTCTCTGCCTTTCACTATTTGAACTATGAGTGAGCCATATCTTATAAATGATATACAGATAACTTAGAGCTCTCAAAAACAGTCACCCCCAGATATTACTAACCTTCTACACCTGATCAAGAAATTCCTGAGGGTCCTCATCTGACTTAGACCCGGTAAACAATGAAGGGTTTATTTGGGTAAAGTCTTGAATCCTGGAAGCAATAGTATTGTCCACTGGGTTGGACAAAACCATAGTTGGACGTTCATTCTGGGCAGTGAAAGAATGATCTAGGGTGGTGAAGGCTGCTCTGAACTCCGCATGGGAGACATGCTCACCCAAAGAATCTGGATGAACGGGTTAAGGGGCTGATTGATCTCTCATTCCTCTTCCTTGAGTCTTCTTTGGAGGCATATTTTATAAATAGAAGAGAAACTAGGATTAGAAAGAGAGTGTAACTGGATCTCATGCTCACTTACATGACATGAATACTGAAATAAGAGAAACTTTTCCTAAAATATCTCATAGCCTCTTGTCCATAAATGTGGCATGCAGCAGACCTCTATACAAGACTCTACTAGATATGGCTTTCAGACTTCCTAGGACTCTGTTTAACCTTAGGCTCTGATACTAAGTTTGTAATGCCCCGAGTCTGTACTCCAAATGCTACATGGTGCTCATAATCTCAAAGGACCATAAGCTAACCCATGACCGGTACCTACTTCAATAACTGAGTAATAAATACTGTAATTATACAAAAATAGGAGAAAACATATGACATAAGGTTCAAGTTTGTAAATAAATCTAAATGTGACATCAAAATACCAAACTAAATATAAGTACTGAAAACTATCTTAAAATACTCTAGTGTGAACAAGCCTCTAACTAGTTGAACTGAGGAGTTGATGGGACAAGCCCCCAACTAACTCTATCTACTAAAATAAAACTGAAGTACTGTAAATAATAAGCATATCCTCAAACTATGAGGACTCACCACTACTCTAAAAGCTGAGAATCTGAACTGCTAAGGGTGCTCTAGAGCTTGTGTATCTGAACCAATGATATAAGACATCATAGCACAAAGAAAAGCATGCGTTAGTACTTTGAATATACTGGTATGCTCAATGAGGTAGGATGGTATGCATGGGTTTATATGCATACACAATAATAACTGAATAACATGAGTAGACTAAGTAAGAGTATATGCATAAATACATAAACTGTTACTAAGATCGTACTAATAATGAGTACTACATCGCAATACTGATAATCGATATCTGAGTTTATGAATACTATATTACTAATTATCTAAAATACTGTATCTAATAGTTCTAAATACTGTGGAACCATACTGTGTTCCCTACTGAGCTGAGTGACTATGTCTGATAGTCCTAAATCTGTAGAACTAAAATGATTTCTATTCTAAGACTGAGACTAGAGCCGAGACTATGAGAGGTAATCATCTAACCAATATGCCCCTTCTCTAACAGGATTTAGGGTCTAACCTGTAACCTCAGTTGGAAGGGTGTCAGTACTGTGCCACTGGTAAGGACAAGCTGTGAGTTAACCCTCTCTGATAGGAAGCTTTTTCGTTAATCCTTGCTGAAAGAATAATTCAGATAAGAAGTATCAACCCTCACCATGTCTGGCAGAAAGATACCTCAACCTATGCTGGATATGTAGTTCTGTAATGCAGGGATTGCTGTAAGGGTCAAACCCTTTGCTGACAGGAATGCTCCCATCCTTGAGATAACTCGGTGCTGAATTTTACTTCTAACTGAATAGACACTAAACTAATTTCTAGTCCGTACTAGGCTGGACTGAATGATTACTGAGATTACTATTTATCTAAACTGAACTGAGTCCACTGAGTTTCGTTGACTAACAAAATACTACCGAATTCTATTTGCTGACTGAGTTTACTGAGGTCTGAATTGGATACTGAATTAGATTGGACTAATATGGATTATACTGAGTTTTCTTGAATTTTGTAAGTGAATGAGAGTACTACTGATTGTGTCGTGACTGATACTATTCTATGACTGACCATGGCTCTAGGTAATCAGCTAGATTGTCAGGTTCAAGTACCCCCAGGACTCAATAGTGTAAATTAAGAGACATGGCATAACATGAAGCATGTAAACTAAGAACTTGATCATCATTCATTCATTGGGTCATTTTGACAAAAACTTGCATGATATAACTTGCATATGATCTATCTTGACATGATTTCATTCTCTTAATAATTCACATGGACAATTTATCAAGCACTTGGAGAGCAAACTATATGCGCATAGTATTGAACAACAAGTGAGCATCATAATTCATCTCTAATTTCACAAGTCAAGGGTTTATCATAGATTCACACGAATCTACACACATAATGATCAATTTCACATGAGATACATATATATAATCATGAATTTGGAACTTAATCCAAATAACAATCATGGATACACTTTAATTCCAAGCACGAAATTCATAAAATCAATTACTTGAAGTTCAAAAGAGATTCTTGGACTATAAGGGTGGAAGAAACCTTTGGATGAACACTTCATATACCTGAGTTGAAGAATTTCTTAAAGTTTATGATTGAATCTTGAGTTCTTGATTAGAAATTGGATCCTCTAGGGTTTTGTTCTTGAGAAAATTTGAGAAGGAATAACTATATTTGCTCTATAGGGAGTTTAATTTTGTATGTTGAGGGTGAGGGTCAAGGGAAAAAGACCTAAATGCCCTAAGAACACAATCTTTTAAAGACTAAAAACTGGGTTACTGATGAGCAGGTGCGTCGATGGCATCGATGCGATAGCCACTGCATCGCACCATGTTCATGTTGATTCACTAGAATTGGATGCTGGTAGCTGGGGAAAATATTAATTAACATGATAGTCAATGAGGCACACCAATATCGCATTGATCCACTGTTTTAAGGTTCTAGAGGGGCTTCAAACGAAGTCCGAAAAATCTGAAACTTGTTTGGAAAAACCATGAACATTTCTGATCATGAATCAACCTAAAAATCAACATTTAATGGATGTAAAGGTCACAAAATAAGATTGCTAACCTTCATAGATTAAAATGACACTATGTTTGAGTACTTAGCTGTAATATTCTAAGTCTGGGACCCCTTGACAAGCCTAAAAAACTGAATTAAGCATAGGATTTTGTTGGGTCTTACACATTTGCATGCTCTTCAGTCCCACCAAAATCAGGAAAATACTCCTGATGTAGTTATTGGTACATTACAGGTCTTTCACTTACATATTTATGCTTTACTAGACATTGGAGCTTTTTTTTTTTGTAACTCTATATATAGCCATCAATTTTACAGTCAGTCCCAAAAATCTAGCAGAGCCCTTTTCAGTGTCTACCCTAGTAGGCATTTCCATTGTAGCCAGACAGGTATATAGGAACTGTCCGGTCATAATATCTCAAAATGTTACTTCAATTGATCTCATGGAGTTAGAGATAATAGAATTTGACGTCATTCTTGGCATAGATTGGCTCCACTTATGCTATGCCTCGGTTGATTGTAGAAATAGAATAGTTCATTTTTCAGTTTCCAAATGAGCTAATCCTTGAATGGAGGGGTAGTACTACAACTCTTAGGGGTCATTTGATCTCGTACCTTAGAGCTAGAAAGATGATATCAAAGAGGTGTATTTACCATCTTGTTTGAGTCAAAGACTCTAACTTAGAAACTCCCACTCTTGAATCAGTTCCAGTAGTAAATGAATTCTTAGATATATTTCCTGAAGATCTTCCCAGAGTTTCTCCTAAAAGGGAAATTGACTTTGGAATAGACCTTTTCCCAGATACTCAGCCTATACCTATTCTGCCTTATAGAATGGCTCCAGTTGAACTCAAAGAACTAAAAGAACAGTTGAGGGATCTCCTAGATAAGGAATTCATCAAGCCCAGCATCTCCCCATGGGGCATGCCTGTTCTATTCATGCATAAGAAAGACGATTATCTTAGAATTTGCATAGACTACCATTAGTTGAACAAGGTCATAGTCAAGAATAAATATCAATTTCCTAGAATCGATGAATTTTTTGACCAACTTCAGGGTGCCAGTTACTTTTCCAAGATAGACCTCAGATCAGGCTATCATCAGCTTAGAGTCAAAGAATGTGACATTCCAAAAATAGCTTTCAAAACTTGGTATGATCACTTAGAATTTCTAGTCGTGTCCTTTGGTTTTACGAATGCCCTAATAACCTTCATGGACTTGATGAACCGAGTGTTCAAGCACCATGGTGCTTCAAACTCTTAGAGCTCACCAGTTGTTCACTAAATTTAGTAAGTGTAAATTCTATCCAAGATCAGTAGCATTCCTTTGTCATATTATTTTCAGTGATGGAATTAGAGTTAATCCTCAAATGACTAAAGTGGTGAGAAACTAGCCTCGACCTATCTGTCCATCAGATATCAGGAGTTTCTTAGGTTTAGCTGGCTATTACCATCAGTTTATTGAAGGGTTTTCTTCTATTGCATCACCCATTCCAGACTGACTCAGAAGAAAGTTAAGTTTTAGTGGTCAGATTCCTACGAGAAAAGTTTTTAGGAGTTAAAGACTCGGCTCACCTCAGCCCCAGTCTTGACTCTAATAGATGATTTAGATGGTTTGTTGTGTATTATGATGCATCTAGAGTAGGTTTGGGCTGTGTCCTCATGCAGAGAGGTAAGGTCATAGACTACACCTCCAGAAAACTTAAGCCTTATGAGAAGAATTATCCAACTCATGATCTTGAGCTAACAGTTGTAGTGTTTACCTTAAATATTTGGAGGCATTACTTGTATGGGGTGCATGTATATGTGTTCACAAATAACAAAAGCCTTCAGTATGTGTTCTCTTAGAAAGATTTGAATTTGCATCAGAGAAGAGGGTTAGAGTTATTGAAAGATGATGACATGAGTTTTGTATATCATTCGGGCAAGGACAATGTAGTGATTGATGGTCTCAGTAGAATGTCTATGGGTAGTGTAGTATGTTGAGGATGGTAAGAAGAACTTAGCTCAGGAAGTTCATCAGCCTACCTGACTAGGTGTCCTCTTAGTCGATTCCGTAGAAGGTAGTGTTTGGGTGCAGAGTAGCTCAGAATCATCTCTAGTTTTTGAGGTAAAGGAAAAGCAGGATAGATATCCCAGTCTAGTTAAGTTGAAAGAATTAGTCAGAGATCAGAAATTAGAGGTTTTCTTCCAAGAGGGAGATAGTGTGTTGTGTTGTTAGGGTAGATTGTGTATGCTTGGTGTAGATTATTTAAGGTAACGAATTCTTGTAAAAGCATATGGAGCGCGTTACTCTATTCATCCAGGGTCCAATAAGATGTACCGCAATATGCGGGAGATCTATTGGTGGTTTAGGATGAAGAGAGATATTAAAGAGTTTTTAGCTAAGTGCTCTATATGTCAGCAAGTTAATATTGAGCACCTGAAGCCTAGTAGGTCCATGCAGGATTTCAGTACTCCAATGTGGAAATGAGAGAAAGTGAACATGGACTTTGTGATAGGTTTACCTCATACCCGTCATTAGTATGATTTCATAGATAGGATGACCAAATCAGCTCATTACTTGCCAGTCCATACCTATTATTTAGTTGAGGAATATGCCAATCTCTATCTGAGAGAGTTGGTTAGGTTGCACAGTCTTTCCTTATCTATCATCTCAGATAGAGGTGCCCAGTTTACTTTTTATTTCTAGAAAGCATTCCAAAAGGGTCTTGGTACCTAAGTCTATATCAGTACTGCCTTCCACCCTCAGACAGATGGCCAAGAAGGAAGGACCATTGAGACTCCTAAGGATATGCTGAGAGTATATGTTGTTAATTTCAAGGGTAGTTGGGATGACCATTTTTCTTTGATTGAGTTCGCATACAATAACAACTATTATTCTAGTATCCGTATGGCTCCATTTGAGGCTCTCTATGGTAGGAGATGTATACCTCTAATTGGTTGGTTTGAAGTAGGTGAGGCTGCAGTAGTAGGAGCTGACTTGCTGTTTGATACGTTAAAAAAGGTTCAGTTGATCAGGGAAAGGCTTAGGGCTGCCCAGAGCTGACAGAAATCGAATGCAGATGTAAGAAGAAAAAATCTCGAGTTTGAGGTCGATGGCTTTGTGTAACGACCTGATTTTCTAAACCGGAATGCTAGACGATGATCATGACCCCGAAGGACCACAAGCTAACCCATAGATGATATCTATAACTGTATACTACATAGGATAACATAATAATACAGAAACATGCACTGAAAGGCCATCAGGTTCGATTATGAACATAACTGAATAACGTAACATCTATGTGGGGTAATAGAATACCCCAAACAAAAACTGAAGTCCAAAACATGATAGTCCATATCTAGTCTGCATCTAGTCTGAAAGCCTCTACTGTCTGAAGAATCTGAATAAAGAGTTGATGGGACATGTCCCAACTAGCTCCAACTAAAATGCTAATCAATGATATACTAGAAAATCATTATTTCCTTAAAGGATGAGGACTCACTTCTACTCTAACTGCTAAATCTGGAATCTATTGCTGATCTGGAACTCATGTCTCTAAACCTATGATATAACATAAAAGAAAGCACCACAGCGCGAATGCGTCAGTACATATGTACCGAGTATACATGTGAGGTAGGCTATATGCAAGGGTTTGCATGCATGAATAATGCTAACTGACTGTCTAACATGAACGTGATAATATATGCATAAATACATAACTGTAACTGACAATGTGATTTCATGATTTGTTAGTCTGTATACTGATCATATGAGATGCTAGTAACTGATATGACTGATAATATGATGGACTATATCTGAATAATGCTGATAACATGGGTGACTATATCTGAGTATAACTTATAACATGGGTGACTGTAGCTGACAGTCGTGAATCTGATGGAACTATCTTAGTTCTGTACTGTTTCTGAGTTGACTATACATGACAGTCCTGAAATCTGAAGAACTATCTAAGTTTTTTTACTGAGACTGATTGACTGTATCTGACAGTCCTAATTTTGTAACATGAAATTGTGGGAAGTAGTATCTAACAGACATGCCCCAAATGTGCTATAATAGCTGAGCTGGGGTCCAATCTATGCCCCTGATTGGAAGGGTGTCAATACCGCGCCACTGGTAAGGAAAATATGTGAGCAACCCTTATATAATAGGTAACTCTAGCGAGAATGGTGGGAACCCTCACATAAAAGGTTAAGCCACTTCATCTACCTTCATATAGCAGGCTACGATGTCTCAACCTATGCTGGCTACATAGTTTTAGAACATAAGGATTGCTTCTAGGAATCACACCCCCGTATAACAGGTGAGTCCCCAACTTTGCATGAAAGGAAACTGACATGACTTGATATTCTTGAATACATGATAATCACCATAATCTATTTCTTGAAACATTTCTTCAAACGTCTAATAGGCATAAACTTGTAGATTTATGGGGATTTTTATGATATCATGCTAGTTAGGCAAATTTCCTTTATCTAGGCATTTTATCAAACATATGGCAGGCATAGTACATGTAAATACATTATACAATAATTAAATATCATACTTCAATTCCAATTCTATCATACAAGGTTTTAGTCATGGGATTTCGTAAACTTTATCTATACTAATAAACCCACATGGAATTTAGTATCAAATCATGGAATAGAAATCAATTCCTCATTTATCAACATGAAAGAGAACATACAAAGCATGAAAACATGAATAAAATACATAACTTGTAGTGAAAAAGGATTCTTGGACTTCATGGATGAAAGGAGTACATAAATGAACACTATGCATACCTTAGATCATGATTTTGTGAAGATTGATGGTGAAAACTTCCTAAATTTGAATCCCCAATAGAAATCCTAGTTTGTTCTTGAGATAAACTTAAGAGAAACTAATATGTTTTGGGTGAAAAATGGTTGAATCACGTGTTAAAGGGATTATATCGTGGTAGGAAGTTGATCCTTTTAACCCTGGACACGTCATTAAATTTTTAGTAAAATTTCCCAAGTTGGGCCCTTGGCGTAATGCGGCGTTATTGCACCATGTCACTGGAAATTGACAATTGGGAAACTGCATGGTGGCGCGACGTGGAGCTATCGTATTGTCACCTTGTCAACGACCTGGAAGTTTGGCGCAATGCGCCAGTATCATGGAGAAATACTGGAATTTGACAATTTCCATTTGAGCTATCTTCGTGACGCGCTAAAGGCGCAGGTCAAATACTGTCTCATTAAAAAGACTCTTACTCTTCACCCGGGTGTTGGATTTGGGCAAATTATATGTCAATGGAAAGCTTATTCAATTTCCCACATGAAGGAAGTGAAAATTATGGAAATACTTTGTGTATAAGAATGAATTATTATTTCAAAGCAAGTTCAAACATCCTTGAGATGATTTTCAAGCTAAGAAAAAGTACGAGTATTACACTTTGTGTACTTAAAAATCTCTCCCATGAAGGGAGTGAAGAGATTCAGCAAGAAAGGGAAACTCAGTCCCCGATTGTCGGTCCCTTCAGAATTCTCAGTCATTTTAGAAAGGTATCTTAGGAGCTTGAGTTGCCTTCAGATTTAGCCTCAGTACACCCAGTGTTCCA
>NW_025893330.1:0-3353 GCF_002878395.1 Capsicum annuum
TGTTGTTATATAGACGATGTTCTCACCAACAGTCTATGGTTCGATCGATTGTTCGACTATTGGATTGATGTATGTTGTTAGTTGTATGTGTCATGCTATTACTTATTATTTATATTTATTAGGGTTGCTATTTAAATACTATATATATATATATATAATAAAATATATATTTTTAATTATTTATAAAATTTTGGTTAATCAATTTATCCAAATTATTTTTTTGAGAAATCGAAATCCAAACCATTTAATTGATTTTAAAAAATTAAAAATCAAAATCGATTCGAAAAGCCATAAAAACAAACCAAAATTTTTTTTCATTTTTTTTTAAAACTAAAATATGCCCAGCCCTAACTGCGAGTGCCAGAAGTACCCTTGCTGTGCAGGAAAAATTGGTATGTAACTTTTACAGTTTTAACTGTTTGTTTCTATTTAAATTTTTAATTATTTGAACATTAATAATTTTTTCATATGCAGGAAAATGAAAAGGGTAGGAGCATACCACACGATGAGCTATTCAAGGAGACTCATCTGGAAAAAAAAAAGAACACAACTGATGAAGATGTCTGGGTTGAACCTCGTGCAAAAGCTGCCCATGTAAGAAACAAATATTGCATTTATGAATCTTTTTCTTAAATTTGTTATTATTCAATTATAAGTAATGTAATATTTTTTGAATTTTAATTTTAACTTTACTTTGAATTAATATGGGATAATATACATAGCTCGTTAGTGAGTATACTAGTACTCAGCCTCCTGAAAATTAGGGTAACCCACTATCCCGATATGTAGAGGAGAAGTTATGGGAAAAAGTTGTGGGTCCTGCAGTTAGAGGCCATTACTACAGATACCACAATAATTTTTTGGTGAGAATATTAGGTGTTCGTCCAGCCCTGCATACTCTAACTCTTCAGTTAATAGAGAAACCATTGAAAGACTATAAAATACGGTTTCTAAACTCAATGAAGAGCTTGCTGAACAGAGAGAGGGGATGCAGAAGAAGGAGGAGGAAACTTCATCATAAATCAATCAGGATGCTGCAGGAGCAGTTCAGCTCTTTCATTCAGACTGCAGGGATTATTCCTCCGTATTCTGGTGATGTAGTTCAGGCTGCAAAAGGATTAGGCCCCCTCGATGATATCAACACAGATGAGGATATGAAAAACGAGGACAAATTCGATGAAGATGACTTTTAGTTTTTTGACTTTTGTATATGTTGTACTTTGAATTTAGACATTATGTTGTAGTTTGTACACTTTTGAAACTATTGTTGTAGTTGTTAACACTTTTGAAACTATTGTTGTTCTTTGAATATAGACATTATGTTGTAGTTTGTACACTTTTGAAACTATTGTTGTGTTGTACACTTTTGAAAGCATTTACATTTGTTGAATTTTTATTTTTTTAAAAAATGCCCAGAAAAACCGACCACAAGTGGTCGGTTTTTCCAAAAAAAAAAAAATCGACCACAAGTGGTCGGTTTTCTATTAAATAGATTAATTAATTTTAATAGAAAACCGACCACTTGTGATCATTTTTTTTATTTTTTATTTTTTTTTAAAAATCATTTTTTCAAATTTTAATAACATATTAATAAATTTTAAAAATAAATATATACTTTTTTAAAAACCGACCACATGTGGTTGACTTTTAAAAAGCTACCACTAATTTACCGATCATACAGTTTAGTCGATTTTGTGGTCCAAAATTGAGAAAAACCGACCACTTGTGGTCAGTTTATGTGGTCAGTTTTTTCCTTTTTCTTAGTGGTGATCGGTACCAATAAAGTGAATAGTCATGTAGACATTAACAATATCATCTGAAAAATTCTTTTTTTGGATAGTACTATCATGACAAAGGCAAATAATATTCAAAAAGGCCTATCAAGTCAAGCCGACTCGGACATCACCATACAAATTTGAATTTATTCGGAATCTAATCTAGACACAACACCGAACAGAAAATCAAAAAGAAAAAAGAAAAAAAAAAACCTATTTGGGCAACCTTTGCTAGACAAATTAAAGAATGCATTACCTGATAAGAAAACTACAAATAAAAATAAACTAATACAAGTAAAATAAAGAAACTAAATTGCAACTATGTATTAAAAGAGCATAAATATAGAAAGTTGTACGAAAACAACAAATGTAATACAAGGGAGAAATCTTTTATAAAAGATTCTTGCAGCTGAATTAAGAAAACGTTTAGCATCAAAATGATAACATCAAAATTTGTAGAGTAGTATTGAAAGACTGTTGGGTTCTGTTCGGAATGCAACAGAATTTTTGTCAACTTTATCGTAAATCCACATGTAATCTGTGAAAACATAAATGGATTGATACCCTTAAGGTTCTATGGTCCTCAACAATTGTTGGGAGAATTAAAACAGAACTATTGCGAATTTCCAAAAGGGTCTACTAAACTTCGGATCCTAGCATGAGGAATCATACTATTGATATCAAACAAAGAATACGCAAAAATAAAATAAGTCACAACCACACTTTTATGGTCTAAAATAACTAATGATATTGATGGAATAAGATCCTACATGAACAAATTAATATGTACGTAGCACCTACTAAACAAACAAACAAAACCTCTAAAATTTATTTACCTTCAAAATTTTATTAATCAATTGTTCCTATATTATCATCGTTCATCCACCTTCAAAATACCTACAAAATCAATATAAAGCAAATCAAATACTATCAGTGTAATTTTCTGACATAAAAAACGAACAAACGATACAAACTCTAATAATCTTCTTATGGGCAACTACAACCATCACAATGTCATTAGCAACAGGTGGGTGCTGCTACTACTACAAGAGGTGATAGTAGAAGTACAAAATTATTTGGTGTCCCACATATGTCCAAGAAAAGAGTGCACCCTGAACATTTTTCTACTTATTATTTTACAACTAATATGGTGGAGACTAATAAGGCTCGATTAATGGTTAATCGTAATTTTAAATTGTACTTCAAAATTTAATAAGATTTCTATTCAAAGTGCAGTAGGTTGCCTGACTGTTTCACACAATTTCTAAAAGAATTGCAAACTTAAAACACAATGTTAATTATGGTATATTTAGGACTCATATATTTATTTATTTTCATGTATTTATTATATGTTCTTCCCACATATTTAGAAAATCCTAATTTAATAAAATAAACAATTAAAGAAAAATAATAAAAAGACTATTTTGTTTAAAATCGAGCTTTTTAGTGAAGGCAAAAAGTTTAAATCACTTTTCTAACGGTCTTCACATGTTTAATATATTGTAAATGTAAATGTAGATGTAGGTGTAGATATGAATTAAAGATTAGAAAGATAGATTCTTATGGTTAAATGCAAGA
>NW_025893331.1:0-15904 GCF_002878395.1 Capsicum annuum
TGTTTGGATAGAAGAATAAAATGCCTTCATCATATCAATCTTAAAAAATGTAAGTACTAAACGTGCAATAAAATCAACAAAGGATCAAATATCATACATGATATCTTTTGACCACATCAGCATCTATAGCCATTTCTGCCATTTTGCCTTCAGTATCTGTCAAATATAAGGCTCCATTGGGCAACATTTTCTTCACAACGAAAGGACCTTGCTAGTTAGGGGAGAACTTGCCTTTCGCTTCAACCTTCTGAGGAAGGATACGTCTCAATACCAACTGACCAACTTTAAAATTCCTGGGACGGACCTTTTTGTTATACGCTCGAGTCATCCTCCTCTGATACAACTGGCCATGACACACAGACGTTAGCCTTTTTTCCTCAATCAAACTCAAATATTCCAGTCGGGTTTTTACCCATTCGTCATCATCAATCTATGCTTCTACAATGACTCGAAGAGAGGGAATTTCAACTTCTGCAGGGATGACTGCTTCTGTCCCGTACACCAATAAATATGGAGTTGCCCCTGTTGAAGTGAGAACAGTGGTGCGATAACCTAGCAATGCAAACGGCAACTTTTTATGCCACTGTCTAGACCCTTGTATCATTTTTCACAGTATCTTTTTTATATTCTTATTGGCGACTTCTACAACACCATTGGCCTTTGGGCGATATGGAGTAGAATTTCGATGTGCGATCTTAAACTGTTGACATACTTCTTGCATCAAATGACTATTGAGATTGGCAGCATTGTCTGTAATGATCATCTTAGGAATTCCAAATCTACAAATGATATTGGCATGAACAAAGTCCACCACAGCCTTCTTTGTCACTGACTTGAAAGTTACTGCTTCTACCCACTTTGTGAAGTAGTCAATGGCTACCAAAATTAATCTATGCCCATTTGATGCCTTCGGATCAATCGGTCCAATCACATCCATTCCCCAAGCCACGAACGGCCATGGAGCGGCCATTGCATGCAACTCAACAGGAGGAGAATGTATCAGATCACCGTGTACCTGACATTGATGATACTTCCGAACAAATTGAATAGAATTCCTTTCCATAGTAAGCCAGTAATAACCTGCTCGAAAAATCTTCTTTGACAAGACATGACCGTTCATATGCGACCCGCATACTCCAGAGTGTATTTCAACCATGATTGCCGAGGCTTCTTTTGCATCTAAACACATTAAAAATCCCAGATCTGTGGTTCTCTTATACAATATTCCCCCATTTAAGAAAAATCCACTAGCCAAACGCCTAATAGTCCTATTTTGATCGTTGGTGGCATATGCTGGGTATTCTCCTGACTGAATGTACCGCTTGATATCCAAGAACCAGGGTTCTTCATCGAGCTCTTCTTCAACCGCATTACAGTAAGCATGCTGATCACGACTCTGTATATGCACTGGATCGATGTAGGCTTTGTCAGGATGTTGGAGCATTAAAGACAGAGTAGCTAAAGCATCAGCAATTTCATTACGAATCCTCGGAATATGCCTAAATTTTACTAACACAAACCGTTGACATAGCTCCTGCAAGCATTGTTGATACGGGATGAGCTTCAAATCTCGAGTCTCCCAATGGCCTTGAATTTGATGGACGAGCAAATCTGAATCTCCCAACACCACTAATTCTTGGACTCCCATATCAACAGCTAACCTCAAACCAAGAATACAGGCTTCATACTCTGCCATATTATTAGTATAGTAAAATCGAAGTTGTGCTGTTACCGGGAAATGTTGTCCTGATTCAGAGATAAGAACCGCACCTATTCCGACTCCTTTCATATTGACAGCTCCATCGAAGAACAACCTCCAACCTGGATCAGCATCTATAACGACTTTATCGACACACAACACTTTTTCGTCAGGAAAATATGTCTTTAATGGCTCGTACTCTTCGTCGATGGGATTCTCAGCAAGATGATCTGCCAAGGCTTGGGCTTTCATGGCGGTTCGAGTCACATATACAATGTCAAACTCGGTAAACAATATTTGCCACTTTGCCAATCGACCCGTTGGCATAGGCTTCTGAAAGATATACTTCAAAGGATCCATGCGGAAGATGAGATAAGTATTATAGGATGAGAGATAATGCTTCAACTTCTGTGCTACCCAAGTTAGGGCACAACACGTCCTTTCAAGAAGAGTATACCTGACCTCATAAGTGGTGAACTTCTTGCTAAGATAATAAATAGCTTGCTCCTTTTTGCCTGTGACATCATGTTGACCCAGGACACAACCGAAAGAATTGTCCATGACTGATAAATATATGATCAAAGGCCTACCAGGCTCTGGGGGTACCAACACGGGCGGATTTGACAAATATCTTTTGATTCGATCGAACGCTTCCTGACATTCTTCAGTCCATTTTACCGCGGCTCTCTTTTTCAGTAACTTGAATATGGGCTCACAAGTGGTTGTGAGTTGAGCAATAAATCTGCTAATGTAGTTTAGTCTACCAAGCAAACTCATCACCTCCATCCTATTCTTGGGCGGGGGCAATCCTGAATGGTTTTGATTTTCGAGGGATCTAATTCAATTCCCCGACGGCTGACTACAAACCCCAACAGCTTTTCAGATGGAACTCCAAATACACATTTTGCCGGGTTGAGTTTGAGATTATACCTGCGAAGCCTTTAAAAGAACTTTCTTAAATCTTTTACATGGTCGCGACTTAATAATCACATCATCCACGTAGACCTCAATCTCTTTCTGCATTATGTCATGAAACATAGTGGTCATGGCTCTCATATATGTTGCTCCAACATTCTTCAAACCGGACGGAATCACTCGATAACAATAGGTTCCCCATGGTGTGATAAAGGACATCTTCTTCGCGTCTTCATCATTTATAATGATCTGGTGATATCCGGTATAGAAATCCACAAAAGAGGCAACCTCGTGTTTAGCACATTTGTCTAGCAAAATATGGATGTTGGGCAGTGGAGATCATCTTTCGAACTTGCTCTGTTCAAATCACGGTAATCAACACACACTCAAATTTTGTCATCTTTCTTTGGCACGGGAACAACATTGGATAACCACATGGGATAGCGAGCTACTCGAATTACTTTAGCTTCAAGTTGTTTCATGATCTCCTCTTTAATTTTACTACTTACATCCGTTTTAAACTTTCTCAACTTCTGTTTGACAAGAGGGAACGCGGGATCAGTTGGCAATTTGTGAGTCATTAATTCAATGCTTAAACCAGGCATATCATCATAAGACCATGCAAAAACATCCTTATAATCAATTAATGCTTGAATCATTCCATCTTTTAGCTGTGGCAAAACATGTACACTGATTTTAGTTTTCCTAACATCTTCTTGATCCCCTTGATTGATTGGCTCAGTCTCATTCAAATTAGGATTCGGTTTGTCTTCAAACTGTTCCAACTCTTTGCTTATTTCTTCTAGTGCTTCTTCTTCATCATATTCCCCATCCTGCTTTATTACATCTTGATTAGTTTGGATTTTAAGGTCAGGCTAAAAATTCTGCATGCATGTCATGTCATTAGAATCAGCATAAAGAGAACTGTGTAAGAAAAGAAAAACAAAATATATTAGACACGAAACAAAAGGGATATTGCATTTCATTAAATAAAAAGATAGAAGGGTTTAAACATAGATGCCAACATAACATAAGCAAAAAAAAATCCGAATTACAACCCTGAAATAACTCGGATAAACAGAAAGAACAACAAAATAAACTACCAAAACTCCCTCCTGATGGGGAGAGGAGTGACTTCCCAATTATTGAGCCGGACAACTGGACCTATGAATTGCACGTCTGCCATACTGGTACCTTCTCCTGCTTCGACCATATCAACTTCAATAAAAAGGTTTTGGAAGTCATCAACCAATTCAACTTCAAATTCCACATGCTTCGTGACACTACTCTTAATAAATGATTCACTGAGTAGTGGCATTGGGCGAGGGAGTGACCATGTTTCCTTTTTCCTTCCCTTGGTTTTCTTCAGATCTTCAGCCGTAGGCTCAAATCCTAGACCAAACGTGCCCACGTTCTCACTCGGACATATGGGATGAACTATACCGTGCAGAGACGCTCCCAAACCGTTTCCTGGCTCAAATCCGTATTTCTAAAGTTCACTCACCATCATGATTGAAGCAGAAGATAATTGCGGTCCCGGTATAACTTGCCATTCAGGGATACGATTCACTGGCACTGCATCAAAAATTTGATAGACGAATGTCTCCTCTACGTTATTTGCTTCAATAAGAGACAAGGGAGAATCTTCGTAGGCGGACAAATCTCCTTCACCATGAATAACTACTTCTTGCCTGTCATGCTCAAACTTAATCATTTGGTGCAGTGTAGATGCAACCGCCTTGGCCTTGTGGATCCATGGCCTTCCCAACAATAGATTGTAAGAGGAGTCTACATTCAATACTTGAAACTCTATGGCGAACTCAACAGGACCTATGCTCAACATTAGTTCTATCTCCCCAATGGAATTTGATTTTGCACCATCGAAAGCCCTAACACATACATTGTTGGGCCTGATCCTGTCAGCACCAACATTTAACTTTTGCAAAGTAGAAATAGGGCAAATATTTGCACCTGAACCTCCATTAATCATAACATGAGTGACGTAGAAATCTTCACACTTCACTGTAATATAAAGGCCCCGGTTATGCCATGTACCTTCAACAGGCAATTCATCGTCAGAAAAGCTGATCCGATTGACCTCAAAGATTTTTCCAACCATTTTCTCAAGTTGGTTGACTGTAATCTCCCTTGGAACATATGCTTCATTTAATACCTTCAGTAAAACATCACGATGCTCCTTGGAGTGCAACAGCAAAAATAAAAGGGAAATTTGAGCAGGGATTTTCTTCAACTGATCTAATATTGAATACTCTGGCAATTTCATCTTTTTCAAAAATTCTTCGGCTTCTTCTTCGGTGATAGGTTTTTTGATAGATGATGGTCCACTCACCGTTGGCTTGGACTTTCTTAAGTTTTCAGGCACGAAGCGTCTTCCTGACCTAGTCAAACCCCCTACCTCATCTACATCTTACACTACTTCTTTCCTGTGATAGGTCATCACAGTCCGCCCATAATTCCAGGGAACCCTTTTCGTATTGACTATCGGAGGTTGGGTCACCGGTTTGAGGATAATAGGCGCTGCTAGTGCTCCTTTCACCGTCAAGATGGGATGACTCAGAGCTCCCACCACTGTCAACTTAGGTTTATCCTGACTTAAATCAACATACCTTCTGGCGCCTTGTACTATGATCGGGGGTTTCTTTGTGCTTTCTTGGGCTTTATTTTCTCTCATTCTTTCCCGATTCAATGACATTGCTTTCAAAGACTCCGCTACATTCAACTATTTCTCCTCAATGGTCTGTATCTTGACAATAGGCTTATAACCCCTCGAAGACTCTTTCCTGTCATATATCAATTCTAACATATTGGCTTCAGCATGGGTTGGCAGCGGATTTTGGTTAATGTTTGGACCCTCCGGGGTCTGGACCAGCATCTGATTTGTGTCAATTAAATCTTGGACAGCTCTCTTCAAATGCCAGCATTTCTCGATATCATGGACTGGCATATCAGAACAGTATGCACACCTTAAAGAATAATCGAGATTCCTCGGTGGTGGATTTGAAAGCCTTCCTTGAATTGGGCTTAAAACCTTCAACTTTCTCAACCTATCAAACCAGCTAGCATATGACTCCCCAAGAGGTGTGAATTAATTTTTGACCGCCTTCTCCTTCTTATACTCGGGCCTAGGATGAAAACTAGGTCTGGAGGGGTTTTGGTAATTTGGTGGAGCGAATGGGCGATTTTGTGGAGCTTGCGCGCGCCACTGCGGGTAAAAATGGGTTTGGGCATATGGCTGTGCGCTATATACTGGGTACGGGGGTGGTGGAATGAAATATAAAGGGTTTTGTGGGGGGTAGTAATGGTGGGGAGGAATATATGGAGCTTGAGCGTAGACTTGGGCTTGGGATTGGGGATAGGGGCGAGGTGGTCTTTTGAGATAGGAATGGGTTCCAGCTATGACAGTCGCCACATCCTCTTTCTTCTTTTTACCTCCAAATACACCAGATCCACCTTGAATCGCTTGTGTGGTGGCCTTTAATTTGGCAAAACTCACTATTCGGCAGGTCTTAATTCCGTCCTCTATCATCTCCCCCATTTTGAGGACTTCCATAAAAGACTTTCCCATTGCCGGAAGTAAATGTTGAAAATAGGTCTTATCCTGCACCTGAATGAAAACTTCTACCAACTTACTTTCTTTCATTAGAGGCTTTACCCAGGCGGCCTGTTCACTCCACCTTATCGCGTATTCCCTAAAACCTTCAGTGCTTTTTTTCTTCATATTGACCAAGGATTTTTCGTCCGGAATAAGGTCGATGTTGTACTGAAAATGTTGAACAAATTCTGAAGCCAAATCATCCCAGCTTCTTCCATTTATCGATATCTCGATCGATAAACTATTCTGAGGCCAGATCAGAAAGACTTGCCAAAGAAGGCCATGAGCAGTTCTTTCTTTCCTCCTGCAGCCCTCAACTGGTTGCAATAACGTCTTAAGTGTGCCATGGGATCACCGTGTCCTGCATACTTCTCGAACTTAGGGATCTTAAAATCGGGGGAAGGTTGATGTCTGGGAACATGCAAAGATCTTTATAGGAAACACTCCTATAATCTCCGATTCCTTGCAAATTCCTCATAGCCTGTTCTAAACTTTTCAATTTCCGAGTTATGATATCCTGTTCCTCTGTTGCAACAGGTTTCTCCGTATCAAATAGAAATGCAGGCGGCTGAGTGTATCCTTATGGTTCATTCATTTGCAAAGTAGGCTCCGGGGCATAATACTGACTATCTGAAACCTTCAGTACTGGCTCACTGGCAGACCTAGGAAGCCTCATTGTGGGACGCACAGCATATACGGGAGTTTCATGTGGTGGCGGAGCCACGAATACCGGTGTGATCGGTGGCGCTGGCTGAGCAGTTGGTCTTGATTGGGGAGCTGCCAAGGGCACACCAGAACTGCCAGGATAATAATGTCGTGGAGTGAATCTTGGTGCGTGCTCAGGTGACTCAGTAGGAGCAGAGAATTGTGCCTAAGAGAGCGGTGGGCAATTAGAGATATTCCCAAGATCTTCAGGGAGCGGAGGAGGAGGCATTCCGCTGGCCCATGCTCGGTGCAAATCTATCAGTTGTTGCCTGAGCCTTGCTACCTCATCATTGTGTTCAGAACTTTCTTTCCTGTGATCCTGATCCAGGTCAATGAGCGAATTTCCAATCTCCCTGCTATCCATGGCGAGCTTTGCTTTGGATCTAGTGAAGTATGGGTGACTAGCCAGAGTGCTGCAAACCTACCAGTGTTATCTGAAAGAACATGCTCATCAAAGACAACATCCGTTAGGACTGAGGCACACAACAAGCATGGGAATCACATTGGTAAAATTGTCCTAAATTCATATTCATTTCTACCAGCTTTGAGGGTAGCGAGGTCATTTTAACATCATCCCGATTTTTATCTACATTTATTTTTATCTACACCTATTATTATTATTATTATTTATTTTTTTCTCTCTCTTTTTTTTCTCTTTTTTTTTCTTTTTTTTTTTGGTATCAATCTCTGTTCTTTCTCTCGTTATCTACCTTTATTTTATCATTCTTTATGGCTTTTGTTCTTCTTTAAAAGAGGAAAAATAATGAAAAACAATGAAACAAAATGATTAGATCGAACCCAAAAGAGGTTGCCTATGTATCATGTTGTACATGAATCAGATCTTGCGTAGTTCGGGCAGTCTTGCCAAAATGGCCAATTAAACACTTTTTTCATTCTTTTCCTTGAAACTTTAAGAAGAAAAGAAAATAACAATTTGTCAAAAGAATTGACGAAAATCTTTTTTTTTTTTTTACTTTTAAAATACCTATACAAAACAAAACCTATGATTACCAAAGAAAAATCTTTTGGGGTTTTCAATTTTGAATTTCATATGAAAATGAAACTTGAAACTATTAAAGGAAAATCTTTTTATAGTTTTCTTTTGAAGATGTATATGAAACATCTACTCTAAATAAAGAGTGAAGAAAATCTTTTTTTTGAGTTTTTTTTTTTTGGAATAAGATCAACCAAAAATAAAACCTACGACTATTAAGGATTTTTTTTTTGTATTTTTATTTTCAAGACATGTATGAAACATCTACTCTAGATGAAAAGTGAAGAAATTTATTTATATTATTTTTTTTTGGATTTTTTAAATAAGATCCCCGAACCAACAATAGGCTACCTACGTATCTCACTCCCGAAAGAGGAGAATCAGGGGTGCGTAGTTCGTCCAGATTGGACAATTAACGATTAACTAATACATTGACCCTAACTTAAAAGACACTACCAAAAACAAACGAAAAAACTTTTGGATTTTCAGCTAGACACTTTAACTAAGACTGACACCACCAATTATGAAGAAAAAAAATCTTTTTGGTATTTTTGTTTTTTTGACAAATAAGTAGAAGAGGCAAACAAAACCCTTCTTTTTAAAATAAAATAAAATTTACGGTACTTTGAGAAGACAAATACAAAACGTAAAAAAAATCTTTTTGAGTTTTTGGATTGTGAAGAATCAAAGCCATAAAGAATTTTAAAATAAACTACGACCTTCCTCTTTTTTTTCATTCTTTTCGACTCACTTTTTATATTTTTCTCTTTCGTTTTTGCCTACGCACCTTACTCCTAATAATTTTTTTTTTTCAAAAATCACTCCGTTAAATGACCACGTTACCCTTAAAAATGCAACAGTTAGCACGTAGGGATGCTTTAAAGGGGAGTCTATGGCCATGTGGGTCCCGCTAGGTCTCCGTATAATGCACATAAGCATGACCTAAAGGCTGACCTACGTTGTAGTTCACTAACAAGGCTGTTCGGGGGAGCGTATGGTCAATAGTGGCTGCTTTGCTTTCCACCTACTCCATAACACCGACGGCTCCCCCCCTAAAATAAGGGTGACTCAACTAGAGGACGTGTACTACGGACTTGTTGCAGAAAGAAGGCCGGGGGGTGGACTCATGATGACAGATTTAAAGCGGTAACACATAGGATAAATACTATAAACAAAGAGCACGAAAAAGCACAAATGTGAAAATAACACAAACAATAACCACAAACAATGCTTATACACTCGTAATGCCAAACAAAGCCGATACGACTCCAAAAATAGCTCGAATTCTGAAAAACTTGTCATTAAGTCCCCAGCAGAGTCGCCAGAGCTATCACACCCCCTTTTTACGTACTCCAAAAAAAGATATGGTTATAATTTAATGTTCGAAAAGGGTTTTATTATTTAAGTGACAAGAAATGAAAATTTGTTTTGGAAAAGGATTATTAACATTTTTTATTCAGAGTCGCCACTTGGCATAATCTGGCGTGCCAAGTCACCATTAGAAAATCCTTTTCAAAACCGTTTGACTCTTTGACCTGATTTGCGAACAGAAATTCCGGCTAAGGAATTCTGTTGACCGAAGGGAAGGTATTAGGCACCTCTCGATCCCGTGGTTCAACCACGGTCGCTTGGTAGAGTGTATCGACTATTTGGCACTAAGAAATGTATGAACCTCACAAGAAGCACGCAAAATAATCAAACAAAACAAAACACCCTGAAATGTAAAGTCCAGTCCAATTATTACAACCCGAAATAAAAAGGGACTGAAAGTAAACCTACGCTAATCCTGAACTAATGCTCTACCCGACGCCTCGGGCCTTCACCACGAATATTTTCCGCCAACATGATACATCGGGGCATTCCCTGGTGAATAAACATATACAGATACTTCGGGGCATTTCCCGGCCAAATTATACAATTGATTCAAAAGTGCTAAAATCAAACCATTCAATCAAATTTCAAACACTCAATCAACCCGCAATCTTTAGATTTGTCTACCCGACCTACGTCTTGCCTATTCCAATCAGCGTATCTTGATAATACCAAATTCAATTAACGTTTATTTCAAGTCAAACAACTAATGAATCTAACTAATCATAGTTCACTAATTATATCAAGTTTTCAATTCTCGCCCACCTATTCCCACATAAATTCAAATCTTTCAATTCCTTCATTCACGTAAATCAATCAATCAATATCAACTACAGTAATCACGATTTCTTAAACACAATATCGAAACATATCACCACGTCACGATCATCAACCAAACACAATATTCACTCCAATCACATCAAATATAATAAACACGAAATAAAAGAGGGGAAGAATTGGACCTTGATTCATAGCTTTCAAATTCCAATATTAATCGAGTAAAAAAAAATGAAGACTGCGTCCGAATATCCCGAGCAGAACCTCAATTTTATTTCAATCCGCACATTGTTCGACGGCTCAATGATGATTTTATTCCAAATATCAGTCAATCAAGAACAAGAAGATGAATCCGCATGCCAAAGAACCTCGAATCGGACACAAACTCAACCAACAACCTCAATTCCGAACTCGGTTTAATCACCACATCAGACCAAAATGTTGTAATAATGAAAACCCACAACCGATTTCACTGGAACCATATTCAAACGATCGATTTGCCTAGTTTAGAAAGAACAACGACAAAATCCAGTCCAAAATAACAATTGACCACGAACAAAATGCAAAACAAAACCCACACCCGAGCCAATTTCAAGCAAAATCAAACACAACCATGATTTCGGTGGACGTTGCCGGAATCCGATCGCACCACCTTCCTTCCCAGTTGGTTCCCCTTTATGCTTTGCTCCCAATCCTTTGATCCCTCTCTCTGTTTTGATCTCTCTCTCACTCGAACCTCTCTTTCACTTGAATCTCTCTTTCTCCGATCTTTCTCAATCTCCCTCCATTTTTCTCCTTTTCGATTGTGTGTGTGCGTATTCCGATGAAGCTTTTTCCCGGTGATGGTGTATGAATGTGCAGTCGAGTGTGTGCTACCGTGATGCATGCATTGTGTAGAAGAAAAGAAAATGGAGTCTGTTACGTTAAGAAGACGGTGGCTGTGTAATTCAGTGAAGGCGAGTGGAGTTCTATGTGTCTTTTTTGGTTACTGTGTTAGTCCAAAATTGTGAGACTGTGAGAGTATGTGTATAGAATGAGGAAGATGAGTCCTTCTCCTTTTTTTCCTGAATGAATTCCATCAATATATCTCTTTTTATATATATATGAGGTGAGGGTGGGTAGTGATGAGGTAGGTGGGGTCAAGTGGGGTAGGGGGTAGTGGTGAGGTGGGGTAGAGTTTGTTAGGATAGGGTAGGTAGGTGTTGTTTTTTAATTGGGTGGGTTTTTAGAATATTAGGATAAAATAAAATTAGTTAGGGGTTGTTATTTTTGTCATTTTGTGGAGGGATTATCACACGGGTGATGGTACACGGTAGGATAAGGTAAACACTAGGTAAAAAAGATATCGGGGAGGGACGAAATTAGGTGTCTACAATGATACTTTTGGATGTGGTTATTTGTGAAATCACAATGTATGTATGTTGTTGTTGCCAAATGTTTTGAGTTTGAGTTGATGGAATTAATAGATAATTTTCGTGTCTGGGGAGTATATAAATATTATGTAAAATATAGTGTATTAATAATGTTATTCGTAATATTTGTGTTAATTATGTTTGTATTAATTGTACTTATATTTTTCATTATTTGATTTAATGCATTAAAAATATGAATTACATAATTTTTTTTAAAAAATGTTTTTATGAAAATACCCTACATCTATACGGAAAAGAATGATTTTTTTTTTGGAGTGTCTTTAATCATGCCAATGCATGTATTAGATCCATTACATTATTAATGTCATGGATTTTGAAGTATTAGTAATACTGATAACGAAAAAATATAATGCATGTATTATTCTTTTTTAATACACTTTACCAAACGATGCCTAAGAGGGTATGGAAAACAACCTCTTACATTGTATTACGTTAGGGTACACACCAATTTCTTCAAATTTCATTTGCTATAGAGAAAATGGTCAAAAGTTCCTCCAACCTTTACCCCAAATCCTAACTACACATTTATACTTTGTGGGGATCTTATGACCCTCCTGAACTATTTTAAAGTGGAAGAATTACCTTCTCAAAAACTGACACCCAGATGTGTAATGGAAAGTGAGCAACACACACTTGCCATGTAATGCCACGTAATTTTCACGTAATATTATATTCTTATATCAAAAATTAATTATTATTCTTTAATATATATATATATATATATATATATATATATATATATATATATATGTATATATATATTAAAGACCCACATTTGCAACACAAACCATGACCCAATTTGCTTTCTTGCAAGTGTCTTCACCAGTTTTCTCTTCTTCAAGATTTGGTGATGGGCATGTGGGAAATTCATCGACATCGAAGGATTTTTCCGATGAGTCGGGTGAGACGACCCAGTTGTTCAATTGGGTTGCTCAAACTCTATATCGGCAACGAAAGATGCTAGCTTTATTCTATTTTCGGATAATTGCTTTAGAGTTCTTTAGTTGGGTCGCTAATTGCCATTTTGTAATCTGAATTTGGTAATGCGTATTGGATATTGGATAAAATTGAGTTGCTTAGAAGTTTTTTGGTGTAACTAGTTTGCTTTTTCTTGGTGTTTATGGTAGTTGAAATTCCTCTTAAATAGGGTATATTTGTTCCTGTATAGTCGTTGTTTTCAGTTTTCCAGCAAGTGTTATGCTTTTGGTTTTCTTACAGTAAAACTAATGTTATTATACAAATGCCAAGTTCATGGCAACATGGATTCTACATCTGTAATTTGTCCCCAAAATGGTAAACCATCTCAACCATTTTCGCAAATTGTATTTTAGCTATTGCACTAATTGTAGAAATAATTATTAATTTTGCTCTTTCGATGAAATGAAAGATGACCCATTTCGCGTTTGTGTTGAAATAATTGTTAATTTTGTCATTTTTGATGGAATTGAAGATAGACCCATTTGAGATGTGTGTGTTGAAATAATGGTTAAATGAGTGTTTTTTATGGAAGTGCAGATAATTTATTTGGTGAGTGTGGAGCAGTCATGGTGTTTTGTTGAAGAGAAGAAAGGGAAAACGCATCGTTTCCATCCCAAACTATACCCGAAAAGTCGAAACATAACTTTCCATTTTTACCCCCCAAAAAAGAAAAAGTTGACCTTGTCATACATTTTCAAAAGTTAATTGGTTGTCAAATCATAAGGGTAAATTTGGAAAAAAAAAATCAATGATTCACTTATTTTGAAACACCAATAAATACCTCAATAATTCACTTATCCGAAAGGAGGGAGTAATACACAAATAAGACCAAAAAAATAAATATAGTATGAATAGCATGATTATTTGTGTCTGTTATTTCTATTTCTGTCATGTCATCCATTTGCATGTCTACTATTCTTTATCTTGAGCCGGGGGTCTATCAGAAACAATCTCTATACTTCTTCGGAGGTAGCGGTATTAACTGCGTACATCTTACCCCCCAAACCTCACTTTGTGGGAATACACTGGGTCTGTTATTGTTGTTGTTGTTTGAATAGCATGATTATTTGCTATTTATGCAAATATTATTCAACAGTCTTCAAAGTCAATTAAGGCGCGCAATGAATTATACCGTACAAATAAGATAATTTTTTTTGTAAAGGGGTTCAAATTTTGCCTTAAGATCAATTCAGATCCCATATTATGGCCATGTGTAACATTTTCTAATATTCAATTCAGATCCCATATTATGCCCATGTGTAACATTTTCTAATATTTGTTTATTAAATTCTGACTTTATCGCTCAATGAAATACATGTTTAATGAAAGAAGTTGATAGAAACACTAGAGATGTTTCTATGTATTTAATAATTAATTATATATAAGTTAGTTAAGTGTAATACTCCTAGTATATTATGTGAGGTCCCATTCAAAGATTTAGCTTTGAATAGATATTATTTTTCAAGTGCTAAAACAAAACTATATTCATATACCATTCAACTTATAATCTTTGACTATTTAACCTAAATATATCTAACAGGTAGGAATTATATTTTTGGAGTTGTTGAACAATGTGTTTCAACATTAAATTGTGAATCATCAACATTGACATAACATTGATTCCCATTTATAATGTCTTCAAGACTTAAATATATACAAAGTCATGTTGCAAACATGTTACACATATTTCATTATGATAAAATTTCATATAATAACTATAGTTTAGAACGTAAATATGAAACGTAGCTGTAGTTTGTGTATTTATGAAAATGGCTATAATTGTTGTTTCACATGAATATTTACTGTATCAGCAAAGGAACTATATTCAGGCGATGAGTATCAACTGTATCGATACAACTGATATCATTCCGCACATTATATCATCAATTCTAAACTTAAAAAGATAGCACTTTTCAATTCTAAACTTATCTTGATTTCTAAATTCTGAATTCGTTGTTGATAGAGAGGAATTGGAGTGTCAGGTAGGGATCGACAGATTGAGAGACAAACAAAAAGTCGTGTAATAAATTAAAGAAGGCCTCGTGATACCTTAGATAAAGTTAAAAGATATATTTCGAAATTCACTCTTCCGATTCTGAACTTATACATAACACGTTTAAATTTCTAATCATTACTGATCGAAAGGAATTGGAGCGTCAAGTGAGGGTTGATAGATTGGGAGATAGACAGATGGTCATGTAATAGTGAAGGCCTCGTGGTGCCTTCAATAAAGCTAAAAATGTATTTAAAAATTCACTCTCACAATTTTGAACTCACTTATAACGTTCAAATTTTGAAGTCATTACTGATCAAGATGAATTGAAGCGTCAAGTGAGGCTGATAGAAGGTCATGTAATAGTGAACGCTTCATGGTACCCTCAATAAAGTTAAAAGATGTATTTCAAAATTCACTGTTTCAATTTCAATCTTATAACAAGTTTAAATTCTGAACTCGCAACTGATCGAGAGGAATCGAAGCGTCAAGTGGGAGAGAAAGACAAAAAGGTCGTGCATTAATAGTGAACGCCTTGTGATACCCTCAATAAAGTTAAAAGATGTATTTCAAAATCCACTCTTTCAATTCTAAACTTATAACACGTTTAAATTCCGAGTTAGCTATTGATCGAGAGGAATCGAAGTATCAAGTGGGAGAGACGGACAAAATGGTCGTACATTAATAGTGAACGTCTCCTGGTACCCTCAATAAAGTTAAAAGATGTATTTCAAAATTCACTCTTTCAATTTCAATCTTATAACAAGTTTAAATTCCAAAGTCGCAACTGATCGAAAGGAATCGAAGCGTCAAGTGGGACAGAAGGACAAAAGGACGTGCATTAATAGTGAACGCCTCGTGGCACCCTCAATAAATTTAAAAGATGTATTTCGAAATTCACTCTTTCAATTCCAAACTTATAACACGTTTAAATTCTGAACTCGCAACTGATCGACAGGAATCGAAGCGTCAAGTGGGAAAGAAGGACAAAAAGGACGTGCATTAATAGTGAACGCCTCGTGGCACCCTTAATAAATTTAAAAGATGTCTTTTGAAATTCGCTCTTTCAATTCCAAACTTATAACAAGTTTAAATTCTGAACTCGCAACTGATCGAGAGGAATCGAAGCGTCAAGTGGGAGAGAAAGACAAAAACGCCATGAACTAATTGTGAACGCCTCGTGGTACCTTCAATAAAGTTAAAAGATGCATTTCGAACTTCACTCTTTCAATTCCAAACTTATAACACATTTAAATTCTAAATTCAGCACCGATCGAGAGGAATCGAAGTGTCAAGAGGGAGAGAAAGACAAATATGCCATGAACTAATAGTGAACGCCTCGTGGTACCCTCAATAAAGTCAAAAGTTGTATTTCGAAATCCACTCTTTCAATTCCTAACTTATAACACGTTCAAATTCTGAATTA
>NW_025893332.1:0-1284 GCF_002878395.1 Capsicum annuum
GAACAAGAACGAAAGAAGTGTTCTTGTTCAAACCCCACATACCTTGATTATGGATTTGAATGAAGAAACTTGTTATACACTTCTTTTCCACTTATTGAGTTAGGGTTATTGATGTTTTTGCTTGGGTACCTTGAATCTTGAACCAATTTATAAAATCTATGGTTAGGTTCTTGATGTTCTTGGGAAATTTGGATTGAATTTTTGAGAGAGAAACCCTATTATTCTTGATGAAATGGAAGAAGAATGAAGTTTTCTTCTTTACTTGGATATATATAGAGGGTCAAAATGGGTGGAAAAGACCAAAATACCCTTTTAAAAATGCTCCTTAATTGCTGAAAAAATGGTTGATGACATCCGTAATAGGCCGTCAGACCCGTGATAGGCCGTCATGAAATGTCATCACAAAAGGGTCAAATTTTTTATTTTCTGCCTAAGGCTGAGGATGTCATCAGAAATGTCAGCAAAAAGTGATGACTTCATCAGAAATGGCGTCAGAAATGTGTCAGCCCGTCAGAACCGTCGTCACCGTTTTCTAGCTTGACCATGTTGGAGTAAAATGGGCATAACTCTTTGCTCTGATATCAGATTTTGGAGAAATTGGTATCATTGGAAAGCTAATTCAATTATATATCTGTTGATAGGTCATGAGCTCAAAAATTCCAAGTATAATGAGAGATATTCCCATTTGAAGTTGACTATACCAATATCCTTCCCAAGAACTCAATCGGTAAGGAATGTTTTCATTTGCCCAATCGTTAGGACATATTTAAGGCCTTAATACACACCATACTTGATTAGAAAACAACCAAATCACTATAATTTATTTCTCAAGAGCTTGATTCATGGTTGCACTATTGGTTAGAGTCTCAGGGAATTACAAAATGGCTCTAACTTCCTCGCCGGGTGTCCGACTCGGGTGAATCTTATGTCGATGGAAAGCATATCCAATTCTCCACATGATCGAGAGTAGTATTTACGGAAATACAAAATGAGATAAATAAAAATTAATTTGATAGTCATCCATATTCACTCAAAAAATGGATTTAGGCTTAAGAAACGATCGGGGTATTACAACTAATTAGTGCTTAAAAAACAATAAAATCCAGTAAGATAAACTAGAACAACAGATAGCTTAAGTTGGTAACACTAGTTTTCTCATCTAAACTCTAAGTAAAAAACTCTAAGTGATTATTTTCATTCCAAACTTGCTTTGAACAAACCTTAAATATCAAAAACAAGTACTTGAACACTTAGATGATTAATTATATGAATATAAACTCATTA
>NW_025893333.1:0-2139 GCF_002878395.1 Capsicum annuum
GTTTGAGTTCAGGTTTTAAACCACTGATATAGCTTGCTACATAGTGAGCTTCATTCAACAGAGGGTTGATTATCATCATATAGCCAATAAGTTCCTCGAACTTATGGTAATATTGTGCTACTATTCCTTCCTGGACGAGTTTATTAACTTATCGACAATATCCTGGGGCCTGAGAGTGCCAAACCTCCTACAGATCTCAGTACAAAACCTCGACCAAGTCACCCTTCCCCTGTGGTGAACCATGAAACTATCAAACCACACATCTGCTTGGTCACCAATATACATCAAAGAAAACTCCAATTTCTCCTGGTCAGGTATGTGGTACAGTTCAAAAAAATATTCACATTTATGCAACCAACTTCTTGGATTAACTCCATCAAATTTGGGAAATTTGATTTTCGTTTTAGGAGTTCTAGAATTCGCACCAGAGTCAGTGTGCACCAATAGGGGTCGGTAGGATCGGGGATGAGGAGTATGAGGTATTTTGGAAAATTGAAGGGCTAGAAAACAACGGAGCTAGAGGAAAAGTATATCCATGACCAATAGAGTAAGTCGACGGAGTGACAAGTGACTGAAACCAAAGGGAACTTACTGTGGGCTACTTGACCTATTTCAACAGCAGCTCGACTCGGAGAAGCTCTTGCTGGTGTGCTAGTTGGGGTAGTATTGACCGATGACGGAGCGGGAAAAGATGGCAACCCTGGTATGCTCATGTTAGAGATGATAAATTCTAGATGTTTATTGGTTTCGCGAACCTCATTGAGTTGTTCCTGGAAGTGATTTTGGTTTAATTCTAAAGATTCGAGACGCTTACTCGTGTCGTCCAAAAACACCCCGAGCTAACTACGGATAGCTCTGGTGTCATCACGTAAAGTCTGAAATTCCAATGGTCGCAATAGGGCGGTAAGTGAGGGCAACAGTGGTGGCTCTGATGCCATTGTAACAAGTGGAATCTCTTGTTACCAGAATTAAGAAAGTTGAGAAAAGAGATTAATTTTTGAATTCTGATAATTTTCCAAATGAGCAATACAACAACTATTTAGGAAATGAGATCTCTAAACAAGACTAAGACACGTGTCCTCTCTTCTAACAGAATTGAGGGACTTAATTATAATAAAAACAGGACTGAAATGCAATTCTAAACAAGCAAACTTATGAACTTAAAGGACTAAAAAATAATTCTTAAAACTATTAATTAAACAGTCACAAACTGATTTTGTGACATTGAGCTACAATTATTTCAGCAGTAGTAGTATTATTGAAAATGTCCTTAGGTCTATGATGACAATCTCCCATCCGAAGATCAGTGTCTCTATTCTTGTTCGAAATACAAAATAGGAATATAACATGCCTTAATTTCTAAGGAGCTATGCAATATTGAGGCATGAACCAAGAAAGTTTGATCTTAAATAAGAAATACAACACGCCTTAGAAATTGTTGAGGAGAAATTCAATACAGAGACATGAACCAAAAAAAATTGATCTTAAATAAGAAACCATTTTGAAAGATGATTTCATGAGTGTTTATTTATTCTATCTTAGGAAGAGGAAAGATCATGTCTTGTTTACCTTACAACGAGAAATTATAGTGCCAAGGGTTGTTAGTTGCCCTAGTGGTAAACTCTCATCATGATCGACTTAGCCTTCTTCGTTCATCTCTATCAAGGTTGCCCCTGTAACATGTCCTACCTGCCATGTTTTCTGAGACAATTTATTAAAGGTGATACAAAAGTTTCAAAATAAAATTGTGGTGACTCAAGTTTTAATTGTTGAGTAGAGGTGACAAATATTATATTAAGGATTAAGGAAGTTTGACTCATGTGTGGGCGTGGCACTCATTTTTTTCTAAAAATTACACAAACCTATAACTTATTTTTCATTTATTACAAAAAATTCCATCTCCCTAAACATGATACATAAATCCCACTTTTTAAGTTTCTCTCTCTAAAAGTACATATACATAGAAATTCCTTTTTCTCTCACGATTTTCCCTCTAAAAAAAGGCTAGAATCAAGGGCCGGTTACCATGTTTGAAATTAGCCGTGTTTGAGTTCAATTGCTAGTCACTAGTATTCAATTTTAACTTAATCTTCTATTATCATTCTCAATTTTTAAGATCTGAGGTTAGTAATTTTTTTT
>NW_025893334.1:0-1267 GCF_002878395.1 Capsicum annuum
ATTAGATGGTAACTTCTATTTCAAGAATTTAACATTAAAGTCAAAGATCAATAGGAAAATGGGAATTAAGTGGCCGATTATTATCAAAACATGAAGAGGAGGAAATGCCCAAACTAAGGGATGAGATAAACATTGATGGTACTTTTCCAGATTAGCCAGTGTTGGAAACATCACAAGACTCAATCCATTGGTTTGTAGATTTTGTTTCGGTTATGCGTTCCTGAGGCTGAGATGATCATGTCAGTTGTTTCCAGTTAGTGATCATCATAAAGGTATGCAATTTTGCAGTGTGGTTAATGTTTGCCCACCATTAACAGAGATGCACATGTCTATTCAATGTCCTATTATAAATGTCAAAGTAAAGGGTACATCTCATAGATACAATCTTCCAATGATTACTAATCTTAAGCTTAAGTTGTTTGATATTTGGGGTATTGACTTTACAACCCCTTAGTGAGCTAGCATGGAATTAAGTTCATATTGGTAGCTATTGACTATGTTTCAAAGTTGATAGAGGCAGTTGTGCTTCTAAACATCAAACGGAAGAGCATAACAACTTTCTTCAAAAAGAACACATTCTCTAGATTCAAGACTCCTAGTGTTATTATTAGTTATGGGGAATCCCATTTTTGCAATCATATATTTAAGATCATGGTGTGAAATACCAGGTGGAAACACATTATAATTCTTACACATATGGGCAAGTTGAGGTCTCCAATCGGGAGATAAATTTTATTTTGGCAAAATCTGTGAATTCCAATAGTGTGGATTAGTCTAGAAAGTTAGATCATGCATTATGGCCGTACCGAACAACATTCAAAACCTCTATTGGTTCCTCCCTATATCATCTTGTGTATGGCAAAGCATCCCACCTGCATGTCAAATTGGAAAATAAGGCAATATGGGCATTGAATAGGTTGAATTTTGAAGGGAGTAAGGTGGAAGATATGACATTAGCTCAAATACAAGTTATGGATGACTTTTGTCTCCATTCTTATGAGAGATCAGCCATATACAAATAAAAGATGAAGCTGTATCATGATCACGAGATTGACAGAAAAGATTTCCTACTGCAATATGGCACTACAATTTGATGAAAGGTTGAAACTATTTCCTAAGAAGTTAAAGTCAAGATGAAAATATCCATATAAAATGGTCACAACGTTACCATATTGCAATATTGAGCTTGAATTAAAAGAAGGGATGAAATTGAAGGTCAATGGCTATAGGGTAAAACACTATTTAGGTAAAAGTATGGATTTAAATT
>NW_025893335.1:0-7611 GCF_002878395.1 Capsicum annuum
TTGGAAAGGAAAAGAAGAAGGATCTGGAAGAATTCATCAAGATAAAGGTTGAAAAAGAATACACCATGTATTCATTTACCGCCAAAGATTTCTCGAATATGACAAATATGTGCGTGTGGTATGAGAACAAGGTTACTTTTCTTTTGCTAACCTACCCTTCTAATCTACTCCATGAAGAAGATTCTACGTAGTAGATGTGTAATCTGTTGTAAAAACTTGGTATTCTGTTGCAACATAATACACATCTGTTGCATAAGTTGTGTTGGCTGGGTAATCTGTAAAATGATTTAGAGAACCATCTGCATCAGATTCTTTCGACTGTATTTTTATTCTTTACAATTACTAACCTATTTAAAAATTGTCTTCTTATACCACAGTATGTTGATGAAGTTCTTTGCCTCATGAGAGGCAGGCAATTAGCGTACCCGGATGCTTATGATGTTGCCGATAGGATGATGGACCTCAACTTCTAAAATAATTTCAAGGATAGGTATGCTAAACTCTGTAAGATAGCTGATTCTAGTGGCCCGGGATTTGATCAGTTAGTTTCTACGTTCCAATGGGATGAAGAAACGATTAAATATATTAAAGGGAAGAGGCCATATCCACATGGCAAGAGCTGGACCAAGGCAAAGAGAATCCTTACAGTCATGAACGTGGATGTCACCCATTTTCTCACTTTTGACATACTACTATATGAGGAAAAGATTAAGGTTTATGACTACAACTTACCTGTCTTTAGCAAGAAGACGTTTTAAACCCACATGCAGCCACTCTTGAAGTTGTTGAAGCAGAGTAAGCTGATGGATCATTTGCTGGCTGAAGTCTTGGCAAAGGAATCATGGAATTTTGAAGGTCGAAATATGAATATCCAGCTCCCAAAAAATACAACCGGTGCAGTGTGCGGGCCGTACTCGCTTGCATACATCGAGTGTTTGCTGACCGGCACACAAATGACCGGTGTGTGGACACCGTGGTAAAAAAGATGCAATGGGTATAGGCATATGGGATACTAACTAAATGGTTGGAGCCCGTGAATAAAAAATAACATGTACAAAGACAGAGATGAACACGATAATAAATTTTCATTTCAAGACAATTCACTTTACATGTAGGGGCAATAATTTTTATGTCTTCCAAGTTGAACTTTTATAATGCAACAAATTTTATATCTGTCATAACAGATATAGTACCTGTTGTGACAGATTGATTATCTGTTGGAATAGGTTGGTCATCGGTTGCGTTATACAGATGTTCCCCATCTATCTGTCGCAATAGATTTACGATCTGTTGCAACATATAACTTATCTGTTGCAACTGATCGGTAATCTGTTGGAGCAAATAAAAAAAGTAGGAAGACCTGCTATATAATTTCTAGCAGATGACCTACATGTTGCATCTCATGTTTCAACATATGTCTAAATATGTCTGATAAAATAAATCGAAGACTTCTAAAATTACATGAAATAACTCAACAAATAAATGAAATGTAAAAAAAATTATTATGGGTACAAACGATCTACTCTACAAATAAATCAATAAGTTAAACCAAGGAGGATAGGTTATTACATTAATGGACTCAAGCTATAAAGATATAATTAATATGGACAAGTTGTTCTTCATCCAGTGCTATGGAACTCGGCTTTGGTCATCGTGGATCTTTAACGACGGTTGCGTACGGCTTCTGAGCTTTCGCTTCTCCATATTTCCATAAAGAGTAGCATATCTTTTGCGGAGTAATCCGGCATGAAGTCCATCATTTGGTACTTGTAATCCATAGCTCAAATGCTCGACATAGGTGGCAACAAAAGGACTGCAATCCCTACGTTATAAAAAAATAGATAATCCATATCTTGCAGTTCATGCAAGCGTTGTGAAATTTGTGAAATGAAACTAAATCATGAAACTTAAACTTATAGGCTACCAGTGGTTTGTTTAGCAATTCCGTCAACATATTGTACATCAAATGGATTAGCTATTTTATCACGGTATGCTTCAATCATCGAAAATTTAGTACGAACCTTTTGGTCCAAAAAGCCATTCATATAAAGGTAAGTAGGTAATATTTTGGCCAGCTTTTGTCTCTCAGACAATGTCCCGAAATGTCTCCTTCATGACATCGAGTCATAAACAAGGATGCGCCTCTCTGTTAGAACGACGACAGCCAACACCCATTGAAATTCATCACCACAATTGATTGGGATGTACACTTCATCGACCAAATGCCAAGGTAAGCCAGCCAGAATGCTAAAACCTTTGATGATGTTGATTAAGCATTCCTCGTTTCAGAAAACTTTCGGCTGCTGTTGACAATACCTATCATAGGCATTATTGATGTAAACTTTGTACAAACAATAGCCTGTTGTGTATCCGTATTGTTCTTGTGTTTGCAACTTGGCCTTCTTTTGGAGGTAGTAAAAAATGACATTGATGTGCTGCACATATTATCAAATATTTTGGATTACGTGACAAAAAAGTCAATACATAGATGCAATTAAATAAAGTATTAATTAATAGTAATATGTATGACATTTAAACCTCATCATCTAAGAAAGTTTGGGGCTGTGACATCAAATAGAACCAATTCTCCATTCTGAGATGTGCAACAACAAAGTCGAACATATCAAATACAAGACTCGATTCGTTCACTTTGTAGCGCTCGTTATTTTATTTTCTACATGATGATTTATATGTGTTAATGTCAGGTTCTTACAACAAGAATTGTGTAAACAAATATCCATAAAATTGATTTATGTACCTGCTGGCATGAATCCATCGGTAATCCATTCTGAATAGTTGTTAATCAACTGTGTTAGTTTTTTTGTAGCCTCGTTCGAGATGTTGAAACCTTCAAATGGGTAATTCTTCCATTCTCCAAAACTGACAGGCTCTACTTTTTCTTCATCTTTGGAAGCAGTTGACGGATTATCAACTGTCATATTATGCTCTTCGACAGTAGCTGTGACATCTACCTAAAAAGCTAGAATTGTCAATGCTAAGTAAAGATATACAACAGATTTTCCATCTGTTGCAACAGATGAGTCTTATATTGTATCAAATGGATTATCTATTAGGACAAATTCGAACAGGTAAATTAGAGCAGTATGATAATTTTGAAAAGATGAACCATCTGTTGCAACATAAGACTCATCTGTTAAAACAAATATGTGCCTATTTGTTTTTTGGAACAGATGATGTATATCACCTTCTTCAGCTCATGTTGCTCTTCTGTGGCCCTTGCACACTGAACATCGGTGCAAGACAAAGATAGAGATATTGCAATCTTACTTTTTTTATGATTGATGATGCCTTGGAAGTGTCTTTCCTTCTCCTCTTAGCCACCTTGATCTCTAGTGGAGTGTCTGGATATGAAATCCTCTTTGATGGAATGACACCCCTCTTAGATGTCATTTCCTTTACAGAAGCAGTTAGTGCATTAATAGCATTAATCACTCCATCGTATTTCGCCTTGCATTCTTGACATTTACATGAAGAACATTCGCTAGATGCGGCAAAATCTGGAGAAAAATCTGTACAACCATTATGATCATAATCATAATAGCTTGTTGTTTCAAAAACTGTAAGAGAAGCATCATTAGCCCCACCCTCCAAAATTGTTTTTCTTGTGATGGTTGTTGCTCCAAACAATTTAATTTTTATTACATCAATGACCTTAGGGTCCGATAAAGTTTGCACAGACTGTAAAGTAAGAAAAAATGGCATCTTCAACTCTCGATTGGTTGGAACAAGCCACGGATGGACAATCTAAAATAAATTGGTACATATATTAAGAATGATGATGAAATTATTTAATAATTAATTAAAATAAAAACTTGATTAGAATTGAACTTACTGCTTCCTTGGGGGGATTGAAAAGATCAAGAAATTTTGCATTTTTATCAGTTTTGGCCAATAACCATCACAGAATTCTTGGACAGGAAACTTCTTCCTGGTAGTTCACTTGTTGTCTCAAATAAAGAATGGATTCAAATGCCAAAGCCTATAACATAATGCCAATAAATCAAAAGTATTATTGAATAATAAAATGATGAATTATATCATGATAAAAGAAATATTTACCAAGAAGGCCCAGGGAAAACCATATAAGTTGACTGTTTTTGGTGTTAACGGAGTCAACAAATATTCGACAGTCTTTTTAAAGATTTCATAACCCTAAGGATAGTTGTTAAATGCCTCAAGATCCTCGGAGAGATTTATTAAACCGGGGCTTATGTTGTTGTTAACGTCTCTAGCCCAAAGAACATTATGTACAAACCAAATCAAGCACAATGATTGCTTGTGCTTCTTTGAAAGTCCTTTACCTTTCAACGCTTCTATCAAATTTTTATTTTTGAAGCTTGGACCAACAATGGACACCAGGTCATCATAATCACTCGACTTGCCTTTTCCTTTTTTGGGTGTGCGGGGTGCTTTTTTTTGGGTCAGAGTAGGTATAACTTGAGAAGGAGAAGGAGGATAACATTATAGTCCAGTAACTATGGTAAACTCCTTCCAACCAAAACAAACAGGCATGCCACAGTAATTTATCCACACCTCATCCATCTTATCTTTGTTTTCATACATAAACCTGCGCTTGAGAAGATCTTATACCATTTTCATCTGGAAACGAGCATTGTTGTCCTCCGACAAATCAAGATATTACCCAAAGCAGCTTTCCCTGAAATAAGAATCCAATTTTTGTTCTCAAAGTATTTTTCTAAAGGCGTCGAAAGATTTTCCCATCACTGACTTAACCACGAGATCACCCGTTAAATCTGTGGCAACATCGCACTTCATTCTCATAGGATAACGATCAATGCTGAAGGTTTTGACCAACACTTTGGGGAAGGGCTATTAGCATTTGGATCATCCCTTTTGAAAGATTCCTCCTCCCCGTGTTCATTATCTTCTGCTCCTGATTGAGATAACGCTTGTAAAGCAAGCTCATAGAGTGGTGGATGTAGCTGAGCTGCTGCACTTGTTCCTTTACTTGGACTTGATTCAATTTCTTTTCTTTTGGAAACCATGTTATCTTAAATTAACAGAAACATATCATAGATTATAATTGATTAATGTATAATAGTAATATAACAGTTCCAACAGACAACTAATCTGTTGCACCAGGTATGTTATCTGTTGCAATATAGAACCGACATGTTGCAATGAATGAGTAATCCGTGGGAACCATAAAAACATAACTAATCTATTTCACCTGGTATTTTATCTGATGCAACATATAACTGACCCGTTGCAACGGATGAGTAATTCGTTGGAAACCATAAAAGCAGATCACTAATCTGTTGTACCAGGTATTTTATTTATTGCAACATATAACCGATCTGTTGCAACAGATGAATAAACCATTGGAAAGAATAAAAATGGATCACTAATCTGTTGCACTAGGTATGTTATCTGTTGCAACATATAACCGACCTCTTACAACGGATGAGTAAACCATTGGAAAGAATAAAAATAGTCCTAATCTGTTGAAAAATGAAGAGTAAACCATTGGAAAGAATAAAAACAGACCACTAATCAGTTGTTTGTTGGATCAATATTATTTAGATTTCTTCCAAACAGAAGAGTCGTCTGTCGCAATAGATGAATGATCTGTTACATTGTTCACCTGTTACATCAGATTTTCATATTTGCATTAGATTTACATCAGATTTTCATATTTGCATTAGATTTTCATCTGTTGCATTAGATTTTCATCTGTTACATCATATGTTTCATCTATTACATCAGATGTTTAAGCTGTTGCAATATAATTTTTACCAAGACAAACAACAAATCAACCCAGCAACACCAACGCATTAAACACACAATAAGAACATCAACTGTGACCAAAAATCACCAACAAATTCGAATTAACAGTATGACAGCAAGAAGAAGAAATGCCAGAAATTAGGGTTTTATTCAGTCCACATTTCAATACTAGAAGAGTAGTTGGCTCAAGTTCCTCTGTTTCTTCATAATTTTTTACTTGTGAAAAAGGAAATGGGACGACGAAGAACTCGAAGTTGTTGTCACTGGAGAAGTATTCATGTCGATTGACGGTTGAAAGACGAAAAGGAACTCGCCCGACTATTTGTCATCAGGGGCTGTAGGGAAAAATTTTGAAGAACTATTGGTTGGGAGAAAGTTGAGAGAAGCTGGAGAGAGAGGAAAGAGTGGTTGATTTGGATTGAAGAGGGGTGTGGGCTGGGTTGATTTGTATTTTTGAAAAGATTAGAAAGTTTTGAAAATATTAATCAAGTCCACAATTAACTTAATCAAGTTTCCGAAAGATGTTTGACTCTATCTGTTGGTCAATGTCACCAATCCTTCATTCAAGACTTAAAAATACCTTTCCTTCAATTTTCTCAAGTTAATGGGTTTGTTTATTTCCTTGATATTAGAAAATAAATAAAACACTGGTTTGGTCATTTGGCAGGTGTCATTTTTTGCTCTTTGCAAGGACGTTGTCAACGTTTTAGATTTCATGGAGAGGTTAAAGAATGGAGAAGATCAAACTGTTGTTGACACAGTGGATCAAATTGAAAAGCTGAAACTTGAGATGGCATTTATTTGTACATATGTCCCGCTTTCGCATTGTGATTTGGAAGAGTTTGAAGTTGTAATGAGTGAGTCAAGACAAGAGGTTGAGAATCTCCTTCAACCAATTTTGGATGATGTTGACAACAACATCAGGTGTAAATACAACATGGATCATGTCCAAGCCTCATGGATAATATCGGTGATTGTGTCAGCTAGTGTTATCATTCTACATCAAGTGCCACCATGACTGACGAGCAGTTGAGCTTCCTCCTCCAGAATCTACATTATCGATGCAAGTACCGTGCTGAATAGATTTATCCATTAGAGTCTTAGTATGAGATTCTTATGAATATGTCTGGCAACATTAAAGATTTCCATGGGTTAATAGTGAATGGTTGCACTGAGCGCGAGATTGTCGAGTATGTCTTGCATCAGTTTCAACTCATGGCTGAGAGAGTTGGACTCTTCCTTTGGCATGATAGACTCGATGCAGACTCTCGACTCTTCAAGTTAGCACAACTACTCATTAAGATTATTCCAATAGAACTGGAGGTGATGCACATATGTTATATAAATTTGAAAGCTTCACCATCAGCAGAAGTTGGACGCTTTATCAAGCTACTCCTTGAAACCTCTCCGGAAGTTCTGAGAGAATATCTGATTCACTTACAAGAGTACACGGTAACTGTTATTGCCGCAAGAACTTCAGGGGATCGAAACATACATGTCATAATGGAGTTTCTGCTGATTATTCTTACTGACATGCCTAGAGACTTTATTCATCATGACAAATTATTTGATCTTTTGGCACGTGTTGGAGCACTTACCACCAAGGTATCAACTCTTGTTTGTGACTTAGAAGAAAAATCAAGGAATGAAGAGAGTATTGATGAAACAAGTCGTGCAACTCAAGATTTGCTGAAAAATATTGAAGTCCTCAAGGAAGATGTCAAATATGTTTATCTGAAAGCCCCGGACCCATGTCAATGGAGCTTCCCCATGAGTGATGGACCGCTCTTTATGTATCTGCTACACAGACACTTAACTGATTTGCTAGATTCCGATGCTTAT
>NW_025893336.1:0-2655 GCF_002878395.1 Capsicum annuum
ATATAATTCCTCCGTCTCAATTTACTATTTATCGTTAATAGTAATGTTACATGTTATAGAATTATAATCTCCCTTGAACACGGTGATTTTCCTCAATAAATTATGTGTTACTGTTCTAGATATTGTTATAGGAACTAGGTTCCTAGTTCGAGTAGTTGGTACAAATTTCTTTCACACGAATTTAATATAGGTTCAAGTTTGATCCCATGCGGGATATTGAAATATAGGTTCTTTATACTAAAATGCTAGAGTTAAACCCCATGTAAAAAAGAGACACACACCCATCCCCTTCCCCCCTCCCACCCTCCCCCCGCGCCAAACTCTTACACGCACTCGATGTATACATCAAATTAATATCCTTTATCATGATTTAGTAATTGAATTAAGTAAAATACATATTACTTAATCATGATTAATTAACATGAACTCAAAATTCAAATGTGTGGCATGCATATATGGATTTGATGTATACACCCGGTGCATGTATGTTTTTACCATCCACCCCCACCCCTAAGAAAAAGGGAAAAAAATTGTTCAAAACTCAAGAATTGGTAAGATAATTATACAAAATAATAAAGAACACATTCAGGCTCATATATATTAAATCACTTGTTCTTTACTAGAACAGGAAATATCTGATGTTCTCTTAATGAATGATACAATCCAAATGGCCTCCGAATTGCTAGAGAGGATACTTACGGGTCAAGTGATACTTGATGACTTCTTGAGAGCTATCAAAAGGCATTCATTGGATGATTATGATGACCAAGGAGACTCAAGGGACATTAGAGAGGCCGATGGAAGACCAAACGGGGCTAGAAAGCCTTGAAAGAGGAGATGTATCCCATCCGCTTTGGAGATGCTCCCAACCCGCTCTAGATCCGCTAGAGAGGATCAAAACAGCCCACTACACCTTGGAATGTGCCCCATGTGCTCCCCATATGCTCAAGCAAGTGCCTAATGGGCCTTTATGTGTTTGTCTTTCCTAAATGGTTCACTTTTGGGCCCATATGATGTAATAACCTATCCTAGACTATAAATAGGACTTCTTTTTCATTTTAGTAAGTAGTTTATGTTGAATTATAAATTTGAACATTTGTGAGAGTGTGAGACAAACGCGACTTCGCTTGTGTTGATCTTTTATTTAGAAACGTCGGTTGCTTGGGAATCAATTTCCTTGAGTCTACGTAAGATTTAGGTGCTTTATTCGATTTAATTGATTGAGGGTTTAGGGTTTGATACACAATTTATTTGCTTTCAACTCCTTTCATTGTGTCTATCTTATTGCTACTCTATCTATCTTTAGCTTTCGTATTCGTATCGTAGTTTAGTTTTCAATTCCGTACTTTGTTCGTGTATCATTTGGTATTAAGAGCCGAGCTTAGAATCGTTCCCACTATTTTAGTCTTGGATTTTGCTATCTCGAAAATCAACAAAAAAGAGAGTCAAAAATCAAAAATCCCAAAAAAAGTACTTTTCACGTTTTAATCTTAGGTCAAAATTTTAGTTTTTGATTTTGTATTTTTCTTATGTTTCGAGTGTTAGATTTGTGTTCTCTAGCACTATAGGAGTCTAGGGTTCAAATTTGAGCTTAATCGGAGTCCATTTGAGTGCTCTATCCTTGTTGGAAGCTTGGGTTGAAGAAGTTTGATGTGAATTGAAAATTTGTAATTTTTGGTTGTAAATTTGAACAAAATAATGTTTGTAATGTGTTTATAAGTTTGAAAAGAGCCTCGATTAAAAATTTCATCGTATTCCGATCATTGGTTCAGGAGTTAGAGCATTTTGAAGTTTTGGTGTTCTTGAGTGTTCTTGAGGAAGATTCATATCTTCATCTAGAATTCTTATCAAAAGGTGGTGTTTGATTCAAAAATAAGGAAGAAAAGTGTGGAAAAAGTTTTTGTACAAAAGCATAAAAGAAGATTCCACAAGAGAGTACAAAGAGGGGACCATTTGGAGGGTAATTTTGGCCAAACACAAAGGAAGCGACGGCCAATCTGCCTGCATCTGCTCCCAAGGAGCACCTAGTCTGCCCTTGACTTGTGGCCGCACCTCAAGGCAGTAGACAAGGCCCCAACCTGCATCCCAACTGCTGGAGAAGGCTGCCCAACGCAAATAAACCATACCCAATGCAAATCACCTCCTTTTGACGTAAATCAACCTCCATAACACCAATCCAAGTTTATCAACACTTTCCAACATCAATGCAAGTCTTAAAACACATCTCAGCATCTTTAAAACTCCATTGCTCAAGGTTCAATTCTTAGTTTCCATTTCTTGATTCTTAAATCTCTTCTTTGATTCTTAACTACTCATCAACTAATAACTTATCTACTAAGTTGATTGATAGTTCTTGAGTCCTTTTCTTTCATCGTCCTACTTTTCTTTCAAGATTTGATCTTTTTAATTCTTGGCTCAAGTCTATAAATATTTTCTTAGAGTCATTTCAAACAAGAATTTATTCCGACCTCAAGCCCAAATTGCTACCAAGCTTTCTCATTGGAGTATAAATGATCTATCAACGCTTGCGACGCCAATTGATAGATGAACTAAAGGTGGAAACTTTGATAAATTGTGAGGTTGATCTCTTAACCTTTAACGTGTTTGTTGTTTTTGTTTTATTTTAGTATTCCATTTGTATAGGTAACATGGCAT
>NW_025893337.1:0-1927 GCF_002878395.1 Capsicum annuum
TTTTGAGAAGATCAATGGCATACTTCCTTTGTGAAATGAAAATTCCATCTTCTTCCTGCTTCACTTCAAGTCCAAGAAAATAGTGCAACACTCCCAAATCAGTCATTTCAAATTTTTCCATCATAGAAGATTTGAAATCACATACAAGAGAGTGAGATGAGCCCATATAGATCATATCATCAACATACAAACACACTATCAAAAGATCATTTTTTCCATATTTTTTCACATATAAAGTTGGTTCATTCTTACTTCTTTCAAATCCATTTTCTCTGAAATGTGAGTCGATTTTGCTATACCAAGCGCGAGGAGCTTGTTTTAGCCCATAGAGTGCTTTCTTCAACTTGTATACTTTGTTCTCCTTTCCTTTCTCCACATAGCCATCTGGTTGTGTCACATACACTTCTTCTTCCAAATCGCCATTAAGGAATGTAGACTTAACATCAAATTGATAAACCTTCCATTTTAATTGTACAGCCAAAGCTAAAACGATTCTTATTGTTTCAAAGCGAGCAACTGGAGAGAAAGTCTCGTCAAAGTCAATACCTTGTTGCTGCGAATATCCTTTTGCGACCAATCTGGCTTTGTGTTTCTGCACGCTCCCGTCAACATGGTATTTTGTCTTGAACACCCATTTTAATCCGATAACATTTTTTCCATCTGGAAGGTCCACCAAGTCCCATGTCCCATTCTTTCTTATTGCCATAAGCTCTTCTTCCATTGCACACCTCCATTCCATTTTTGTTGAAGCTTCCTTAAAACTAGCTGGATCTGCACCAAATAAAGCAAAGGTACATGTTTCATAAATATCTAACAGCGACCTAAACTTCTGTGGAGGAGTTTCATCAGAATCTTCTGAGTCAGGCACCATCAATGTTGGGCTGCTACCACTTGGACTGATGTTGCTGGAATTTCCTGAAGAGTGGCTTGGTGTATCAGCAAGAGGTTGACTTACTGCTTCACTAGGAATGGCTTCATTTCCCACTGCAACTTGTGAGCTTTGATTGTTGCTTTCCCATTTCCAGCAGGCGTTCTCATCAAATACAACATCTCTTCTAATAATCACTTTACCATTTGTGGGATTATACAATCTAAAAGCTTTGGATTCAGAGCAATATCCAAAGAAAATGCATTTTTCAGATTTTTCATCAAGCTTTTTTATGATGTTGAGAATTTATCAAAGCATATGCAATACAACCGAAAATTCTCAAATGACTTACCCATGGCTTTCTACCTTTACAGATTTCAAAAGGTGTTCGACCCATAACTACTTTTGTCGGAGAAATGTTTAGCAGATAAACTGCAGTATGAACAGCTTCAGCCCAAAACTGATTTGGAAGATCCTTACTCTTCAACATGCTCCTAGCCATCTCCATTACAGTTCGGTTCTTCCGCTCAGCAATCCCATGTTGCTCCGGAGTATAAGGTGCAGTTAATTCCCTGTGAATGCCATTTTCTTCACAAAACACCTTAAATTCTTGGGACAAGAATTCACCTCCTCTGTCGGTACGAAGAACCCTAACTTTGTTACCGACTTGATTTTCCACCAGCGCCTTGAACTTTTTGAAGCTTGCAAAAGTTTCTGATTTGAGTTTCAAAAAATATACCCAACTCATCCGACTGTAATCATCAGTTAATAACAGAAAATATCGAGAACCAGCAAGTAATTCTGTGTTCATAGGACCACATAAATCTGCGTGAACAATTTCAAGACAACTAGTAGCTCTGAAAGATCTTCCAATAGGAAAAGATTTTCTATGTTGCTTGCCATATATACAACCTTCACATACATTTTCAACAGGTCCTATATTTGGCAAACCATGAACCATCTTATTTTGACTAAGCAATCTCAATCCACTCATATTCAAGTGTCCATAACGCAAATGCCACAACTTAGACTCTTCAAGATTTTTCTCACTAACAACAA
>NW_025893338.1:0-1379 GCF_002878395.1 Capsicum annuum
CCAAATGGTGGAACAAGGATGTGAAACATTTAGATAATGAAACTCGGGCGTACGAGAGAGGGCATCTGCGCCTTGGTTCAAACTTCCCTTCTTATATTCAATTTTGTAGTCAAATCCCAAAAGCTTGGGTAGCCATCTGGACTGAACTGGGGTAGTGATTCGTTGCTCCATTAAATACTTGAGACTGACATGGTCTGTTTTCACCACAAAAGGTCGCCCCAGTAAATAGTGCCGCCATTTCCGAACCGCCTTTACAATAGCTAACATCTCCTTCTCATATGTAGACCAAGATAACATGATTCCCTTTAAAAGAGCACTAAAATAAGCCAAGGGTCTTCCACGTTGAGTGAGAATAGCTCCTATACCCACCCCACTCGCATCACACTCCACAGTAAATGGGTGAGACCAATCGGGCAAAGCCAAAGTAGGAGGGGTTGTCAGGGCAATCTTCAACTCCTGGAAAGCCACTTCTGCCTTTTCATTCCAAATAAAAGGGCCTTTGCCAACTAGTTTATGCAAAGGGGCAGCAATACTTCCAAATCCCTTGATAAACTTTCGATAATAACCCGCCAACCCCAAGAAACCGCGTACCCCTTTTGCGTTAGTTGGAGTAGGCCATGAAAGTACAGCCTTAACTTTATTTTCTTCAACCACCACACCTCCCGATGATATGACATGCCCCAAATAATTAACTTGAGAAACTCCAAAACAACATTTTGAGAGCTTGGCAAAAAGTTGATTAGCATTTAATAATCCCAAAGCAGTACGTAAATGCCCAAGATGATCATTCAAGGTCTTTGAATAAATAAGAATATCATCAAAGAATACCAATATAAACTTACGCAGGTATGGCCTAAAAATGTCATTCATTAAGCATTGAAAGGTGGCTGGAGCATTGGTGAGGCCAAAAGGCATAACAACGAACTCATAATGTCCGTCATGCGTTCGGAATGCTGTCTTTGGAATATCAATTTCCCGAACCCGTATTTGGTGATAACCAGCACGAAGGTCAAGCTTAGAAAAGATCGTAGCACCATATAGTTCATCGAGTAGCTCGTCTATTACTGGAATTGGGTACTTGTCCTTCACAGTGATGTCATTGAGAGCCCTATAGTCCACGCAAAAACGCCAAGTGCTGTCAGATTTCTTCACTAACAAGACCGGCGATGAGAACGGGCTATGGCTGGGGCAAATTAACCCATCACGCAGTAACCCCCTAACTTGTTTTTCAATTTCCGTCTTTTGCAAATAAGGTTGGCGATATGGCCGAGAGCTCACTGGTTTGGCTCCGGGAATTAAGGGTATGTCATGGTCATGGAAACGCCTTGGGGGCAATTCTTTTGGCTCTTGAAAGACCTGCTCATATTCAGTTAAAACAT
>NW_025893339.1:0-4887 GCF_002878395.1 Capsicum annuum
CTTGACTAGAGGGACTTCTTTGTTCCTTAATCTACTAGTCTGATAATTTATGATTTCGATTGGAATCTCTTCATAAGAGAGGCTGTTCTGAATGTCGATGCTCTAAATAGGGACAACAACTACTGGGTCACCTATACACTTCTTTAGCAAAGAGACATGGAAGACTGGATGGACTGAGGCTAGATCTGAAGGCAACTCAAGCTCATAATCTACCTTGCCGAAGCGACAAAGAATTATGAAGGGATCGACATACCGGGGACTGAGTTTCCCTTTCTTGCCGAACCTCTTCACTCCATTCATGGGAGAGATCTTAAGATAGACATAGTCATTGACCTCAAACTCGAGATCCTTTCTACAAACATCTGCATAGGACTTTTGTCAGCTCTGAGCAGCCCAGTCTCTCTTTGATCAACTGGACTTTCTCTAAGGCTTCGAATACTAAGTCTGAACCTATGATTGAGGCCTCACTAACTTCAAACAAACCAATCGAAGATCTACATCTCCTACCATAGAGAGCTTCAAGTGGAGCCATCTGAATACTAGAATGATAGCTATTGTTGTATGCAAACTCAATCAAAGGCAAGTGGTCATCCCAACTTCCCTTGAAGTCAATTGCACACACCCTTAGCATATCTTCAAGAGTCTGAATGGTCCTCTCTGCTTGACCATCTATCTGAGGATGAAATGCTATACTGAGATGGACTTGGGTGCCGAGACCCTTTTAGAATGCTTTCCAAAAATAAGAAGTAAACTGGGTACCTCTCTCTGAGATGATAGATAATGGAACACCATGTAATCTGACTAACTCCCTGCATAATTCTTGGCAGAATAAGAAGTACGAACAGGAAGGAAATGAGCAACCTTGGTCATTCTATCTATAATGACCCAGACTGAATCATGTTGATGACGAGTTCTAGGCAAACCCATCACGAAGTCCATGTTAACTTCTTCCTACTTCAAAGTAGGAATGGTGAACTCTTACATGGAACCACTAGGTTTCTGATGCTCAATCTTAACCTACTGACATGTAGAGACTTAGCCACTAACTCTGCAATATCTATCTTCATCCCACTCCACCAATAGATCTCCAGAATATCACGGTATATCTTAGTGGGCCCTAGATGAATAGAGTATCTCACACCATGCATTTCTGCAAGAATTCACTACCATAATTCATTTACACCTGGAACACACAGACGACCCTGACAATGAAGAACACCATCTCCCCCTTGGGAGAAAACCTCAACTTTCTGATTCTGAAATGACTCTTTGATCTTGACAAGGCTAGGATCCCTATCTTGTTTCTATTTCACCTCGGAAACTAGAGATGACTCTGAACTACTATGAAAACATACACCACCTTCTAAAGAATCGACTAAGCAAATGCCTAGTCTGGCAAGATGATGGATCTCCTGAGCCATCTTTTTCTTACTATCCTCAATATGAAGTGCCAACATTTTTTACCCGATCTACGTCCCTTCTGTGTTTGGTCTACTTAAGCAGTCCCAGCGCATGCCATAGCAGTGTGTAGTGGTTAGTTTGTGTCAAATATGCAATGGACCTGTGCCTGTACTACTTAAGCAGTTGTAGTGCAGGTCAAGGAAACAACTACCAGATTCTTGGCTTCAACTTGCGCTTGGAATTTACCCAAGATGTTGCTGGATGGCTATAACAACTACAACGCAAGTCCAGGAAGATTTTACCATAAAAAATTAGCCCATGGTACATCCCAAATGTGTCTGGCCTATGCCTTGGCTACTTGAGCAAGTCCAGTGCAGGTGAAAGAAGTAACTTTGAGTGATTTTTCTTCAACTTTTGGCTTCTTACATTCAAGTACTTAGCATCTGCGTCTGGCCTGCTCAAGCAGGTCCATAAAAGGTTACCCACAGCCAATTACATGAATATTTTTGGATCTAAATTATTGGTTCAGAACTTAGTCTTGAGCCTCCGAGCCAACTTCTCGTATCCCAATTTTATAAAATTACCCCCATAAATCAAAACTAAGCTAAAATTAATATAAAAAAATATTAAAAATAATGAAAATAATTCTTTGGTTTCCTCCCAAGAAGTACAAAAGTTATAGTCGTGGCACGACATCATTTACTCATCATTTTGGATCTTTGAAGAGAAGCGACTCAAGCTTAGTTGCTTCGGTTCCACCCACATAATAATGCTTCAATCGTTGGCTATTCACCACAAATTTCTTCTTCTCGTGATATTCCAACTCAATAGCTCTACTTGGGTAAACATTTGAGATCACGAACGGGCCCAACCACTTCGATCTAAGATTTTCTGCAAAGAGTTTTGATCTTTAATTGAAGAGGAGTACATCATCACCCATATGAAACTCTAGCATTAAGATTTTGACATCATACCACCTGTTCATCTTCTCTTTATACAACACGGAGCTCTCATATGCTTTGAGTCAAAACTCTTCTAACTCATAAAGTTGATTTACTCTCGATTTTGAAGCGTCCTCCCAGTCCATATTCAACCTTTTCAAAGCCCATAAAGCCTTATGTTCTAAATTAACGGGTAGGTGAAAATCCTTCCCAAACACCAATTGGTAGGGGGATATACCAATAGGAGTTTTATAGGCCATTCTATATGTCCAAAGAGCATCATCGAGTTGTCTCGCCTAATTTCTACCATTTATGGTTTTCTCAAGGATGGACTCTATTTCACGATTCAAAACTTCAACTTGGCTACTAGTTTGGGGGTTATAAGGAGTAGAAACCTTATACTTGACCCCATACTTATTAAGCAAAGCACCGAACACCCAATTATAAAAATGAGAGCTGCCATCACTAATAGTTTCCCTTAGAGTCCCAAACCTTGTAAATATGTACTTTTTTAAGAAAAAATGACAGTCTTGCCTTCATTGTTTGGTAGAGAAATGGCTTCCACCCACTTTGAGAAATAATCAATGGCTACCAAGATATATTTAATACCATATGAGCTCACAAAAGGACCCATGAATTTAATCCTCCACACATCAAATAGTTCAACCTCGAGATTAGGCTTAAGAGGCATCTCATGCTTCCTCGAAATGCCACCTTGCATTTGACATTGAGGACATATTTTGGCCGACTTATATGAATCTCTATGAAGGGTAGGCCAATAGTATCCACTTTAAAGAACCTTAGCGGTCGTTCGAATCCCATCATGATGACCACTGAATGGGGAGGAGTGACACGCCTCAAGAATATCTCTCATTTCTACCTCCATGACACAGCTACGAACTATACCATCCGTACACTCCCTAAACAAGAAAGGTTCATCCCAAAAATACTTTTTCATATCAAATAGGAACCACTTCTTTTGATAATGATTTAGCTCATCAGAAAGTATACCACTCGCAACATAGTTAGCATAATCTGCATACCAAGGTGTAATACTCCCCAAAAGTGACATGACTAGCTCATTGGGAAATATTTCATCAATATCAATTTCACCCAACTTCTCATGATTGGATTCAAGGCAAGAAAGGTTGTCGACTACTTGATTTTCACACCCCTTTTGATATTTTACTTCAAAATCAAATTCTTGCAAGAGCAAGATCCACCTAATACACTAAGGTTTTTCCTCTTTCTTTGACATGAGATATCTAAGAGCGGCGTGGTCCATGTGTACAAACACTTTCATGCCTAACAAATAGGCCCAAAAATTCTCAAAAGCATACACCACCACTAACAAATTTTGTTCTGTAACTGTATAACTATGTTGAGCATCATTCAACATCTTGCTTGCATAATAAATCGAGTGGAACAACTTCTCTTTCCTTTGGCCCAAAACCGCACCTATAGCAACACCACTTACATCACACAATAATTCAAAGAGCGATGACCAATCGAGAGCTCCTATGATAGGAGCTGACACAAGGAGTTCCTTGAGGTAATTAAAAGCTTTTACACAATCATCATCAAATTCAAATTTTTACTCCTTTTCAAGAAGCTTTAACAAAGGATGAGTGATCTTCGAGAAATCCTTAATGAAGCACCAATAGAACCCGACATAACCAAGAAAATTACTAACGACTTTCATGGAGATCGGTGGAGGTAATTTAGCAATTACCTTAACTATTACTTGATCTACTTGGATGACCTTTCCCAAAATTTTGTGTCCTAGAACAATGCCTTCCTTGACCATGAAAAGACATTTTTCCCAATTCAAAACAAGATTATCTCTACACATCAATCAAGGACTTTACTTAAGTGAGCAAGGCATGAATCAAATGAATCCCCAACCATGAGAAGTCATCCATGAAAACCTCTATTGTATCCTCTACCTTATTGGCAAAAATGGACAACATGCATTATTGGAATGTGGCCGATGCGTTGCATAACCCAAAGGAATGCGCTTGAAAGAAAATGTGCCATAGGGACAAGTGAAAGTTGTATTTTCTTGGTCTTCTAGGGTGATACAAATTTGATTGTACCCCGAGTAACCATCAAGGAAGCAATACCAACCTTGAACGGCTAGTCTATCCAATATTTGATCCATAAAGGGCATGGGAAAATGGTCTTTCTCAGTCCACAAGTTCAATTTGCGATAACCCATACACACTCTCTAACCTGTGACCTGGCGTATAGGTATAAGATCATTATTCTCATTCAAAACCATTGTCATGCCGCCCTTCTTAGGAACACATTGGACCGGACTCACCCATGTGCTGTTTGAAATTTGGTAGACAACTCCCACATTAAGCCACTTAATGATTTCTTTCTTGACCACCTCTTGCATTGGTTGATTTAATCTCCTTTGGTGTTCCACACTAGGAACATGATCAATATTTAACTTGATTTTATGAGAACAAATTCTAGGAGGAAAGCCTATAATATCCGTGATAGTCCATCCGATAGCATGAATAAACTTTTTCATAATTGA
>NW_025893339.1:7887-60607 GCF_002878395.1 Capsicum annuum
TAGTGAGGAGCATACACAACACTTAAGGATTGTTCTTTAGACTTTGCGAAAACATGTGCTTTTTGCCAAGTTCTCTAAGTGCGAGTTTTGAATTGAGTCAATGTTATTTCTAGGAAATATGGTGTCCAAGGCAGGTATTATGGTAGACCCAGCTATGATTTTGGTGATTCATGATTGGACTAGACCTACGTCTCCAACTGAGGTTCGCAGTTTCATTGGTTTGGCCGGCTATTACTGGTGTTTTGTTGAGAGCTTTGCTACTATTTCATCCCCTATGAATAGATTGACTTGGAAGGAAGTTCCTTTCCGATGGTCCAAGGAGTTTGAGTTGATCTTTGGAAAGCTCAAGGATTGTTTTACATCGGCTCCAGTGTTAGCTCTTTCAGTAGAGGGTGAGGGATTCACCATGTTCTATGATGCTTCTGTTGCTTGTTATGGATGTTTTGATGCAACAAGGTCAAGTTATTTCTTATACTTATAGAAAGTTTAAGGTGCGTGAGCGCAACTAACCTACTCGTGATTTGGAGTTGGCGGTGGTAGTTTTCCTGCTCAAGATTTTGAGGCATTATTTTTATGGTGTGCATTTTGAGATTTTCACCGATCATTGCAACTTCAGCATCTTATGAACCCGCGAGAGCTTAAAGCTCACCAGTGTAGATGGATAGAGTTGTTAAAAGTCTATGATATTTCCACCTTGTATCATTTGGGTAAGAAAAATGTGGTAGCTAATGCCTTGAGTGGCAAGGCAGTGAGTATGGGTAGCTTGGCATGCATATCAGTTTCTCAGAGGCACTTGGCACGGGATATTCAATACTTAGCCAATTTGATGGTTTGCCTTTATATTTTGGATCCTTCGAGGATTTAGGCTTGTGTGGAGGCGAGGTCCTCCTTATTTAAGCAGATTCTTGATCGCTAGTATGAGGATAGCAAGTTGTGTTTTCTCTATGATCAGGTGGTGAGTGGCGAGTCTGGGAGGTACACCGTTGATTTCAAGGATATTTTGAAATTTCAGGGTTGTATTTGTGTACCCCATCTTGATGAGTTGATTCAGTCTATCTTATGAGGCTCCCAACTCTAGATATTCTATTTATCCCATCACGACTAAAATGTATAGAGATTTGAGGCAGCTTTACTGGTGGGATGGTATGAAGAAAGACATGGCAGACTTTATGGCTCGTTGCCTATATTGTCAGCAAGTTAAGACCAAGCATCAGCGTCCATATGGATTGACTCATAGATTGCCCATTCCTGAGTGGAAATCAGAAAGGATTACTATGGACTTCGTTAGTGGTTTGCCTCATACTTCCTGTGGTCATGACTGTATTTGGGTTATTGGGGACTGTTTGACCAAGTCAACATATTTCATTCCTATTTAGATGACCTTCAGTGCTGAGATATTAGCCCAAATTTATTGTTGTGCCCAAGTGCACACGCAAGTTTACGTAGTCTCACTAAGTAATGCAGTGGCCTTAAATAAAGCCGAATATTGATTGCTCAGAAACTTCTATTAACAACTTAACCAATTCTACTTATACTATTGAGATAAAGTAACCAAGAGAGTTTTGGTGTTGTCAACTAAATATAAAGTAAATAATGTGGAAAAGTAATGACTTTGGACGATCAATGGATAGAGACCCAAGGTTAAGGAACTTCGAACAATCATACTACACTATTGAACTTCATCAGTTAGACTACTTATCTTGGTTGTTGATTCATAGAGTTAATCGCATAATCATGGTCTCCGGACCTCTAATCGTCTACCTATCTTGGACATTACAACTACATCATTGAGTAGGGATATAATAATCCAATTAGATGCGAAGTTATCACCCTATATGTGAACCAATCAAGGCTTCTAGGTATATCCCTATCCTAGATGCTAATTCAAATTCCTTATTTTATAAATGAATAAGAACCTTACTCTATTTATCCCACATTCAATCTTCCTATTCCCCCCCCCCCCCCCCCCCGAGATCACAAGGTCAAAAATATATGTATTCTAAGGTTATATACTTCTTAAAATAGTTAAAACAAGGATAACAAACAATCAAATATGATAAGAAATCCAAACAAACTCAATTCAAAGAGAAAGTAAGTATGTTCTTGGCCTAAACCCCGGAAGGGGGCTTTTGGCCACTAATAGACATAACCATAATCAATATTATTTAATACATGATTAATTCTATTAAAAAGCTAAAGTTAAAGAATATAAACCCTAAAAAATGTGTGAAGTATTCTCCTCAAGATCCCAAAGACGTCCAAAAGTGAATAGAATAAGTGCAACAAGTCTTATTTATAAGAGACCAATATGGCCGTGTGTGGGAAATGTTCCGTATCGCGTTGGTCAAGCCTACTAGAGGGAGTAGAATGTCACGTTGGATATATCATGGATATATAAGAATGTGTGTTTGGATATATTATGGAGGGAGTGGCACGTCACGGCCCAAACACATAGGCTCACTGGAAATTTCCACTAAATTTTAAGCTTGTATTTGATAAATATATCAATATAATAAACTAACCAATACACATACATGATAAGACACCAAATATTAGATCTGAAAACAACAAAATATTCATAACGCTGAACTATAAACACAAGCTAAGACTAGGCTTGCCCATATTGATCTATAACTTATGGTTTCAACTCTTTGCTTGATCCAGTTGAACTTTTCACATTATAATCAAGTTTTTACACATATAATTGCACATAAATAACCTTAGGAGCTAATTCAACACATTATAATACACCATGATAGACTAGAACAACACTTAACTCAAGCTAGTAAAACTAGTTTTCTCGTTTGAACTCTAAATGATCCAATTATGTACAAACTTTCTTGAAAACACCTTTACACATTGTAATTAACTAATTAAACACTTATATACTTATTTATATCATTTTTAACACATAAATCACTCAAGAAGTCTTCAAAACAAGGCTTAATGAGCTAGGAAAGAAACACTAAATTGCATAAATACACCCAACATCACCACCCCACACTTAAAGCCTTGTTTGTCCTCAGACAACTCTCTACTTTATGCATCCTACGATGAGGAGACTTGACACTTCTACTACATGTAATACACTTAATATTGTACTATAATGACTAAACATAGTGCAAGTTTATACACTAAGTATGTTACATGCACAATTGAAAGTTCAAAAACACTACTAAAAAATATCCTAGCCTCAAGAATTGACTCACCTAGTTAGCAAACTCATGCATATTGTTAAATCAAGGACATCATAAAAATCATAAATGTACATTAAACATGTTCCCTCACAAAAAGATAGTTACCTATAATTACTCCTATAATGCAATTTATAACTCAATGGGTACAGGAATCAAGTTACGCTCACTCTCATAAGAAATTCACAAGTTACACATAATGAACCATAGGTTGACCTTAGTTTAGTATTATACCAATAGAAAAATGTTGAATCTTACAATCAAATAGGTCTTTAATGTTTGTAATATAGGCTAAGGGATGGGTAGAAACTATTTTGGACAAGAATAGTGACTATCTTCCCTAAGCACTTTAATTCATCACACGTGTCATTAAGCTCACCATTAATAACCACTTTACACCACTTTTGTCAACCAAATTCTTTCATTTTGCCCCATTTCATTAAGCTCACAAAAACTTGTTGAGCCTAAGCACACACATAAGAGTACGTGGTCTCACCAAGTAATGTAGTGGCCTTAAATAAAGCCAAATATCGATCCCTAAAATATGTGTAGATAAATTACCCAATTATAGTTCTACTATTGAGATAGGGTAAACCAGAGAGTTTTAGAGTTGTAAACTAAAAATAAAGTAACTAATGCAAAAAAGTGATGACTTTCGATAATTAATGGATAGAGATCCAGGGTTAAGGCACTTCGAACAATCATACTATGCTACTGAACTTCATTAGTTAGACTACTTATCTTGGATGTTGATTCATAGGGTTTATTGCATGATCATGGTCTCCTGACCTCTAATCATCTACCTAACTTAGACATTACAACTACAATGTTGAGCGAGAATGTATTAATCCAATTAGATGCATGAAGCTATCATCCTACGTGTGAACCAAACATCTTCTAGGTGTATCCCTATCCTAGACTCTAATTCAAATTCCTTATTTTATAAAAGAATAAGAACCTTACTCTATTCAACCCCACGCTCTATCTTCCTATTCCCCCTCCTGAAATTACAAGGTCGACAGTATATATATTCTAAGGGTTGCAAATCCTTAAAATATTTTTAAAAAGGATACACAAACAACCAAATATTATAATAAATTCAAACAAACTCAATTCAAAGCAAAAGTCAACATGTTCTTGGCCTTGACCCCTGAAAGGGGGTTTCTAGCCACTAATAGACATAACCGTAATCAAGATTGTTGAATACATGATTAAATCTATTAAAAATAAAAAGTTAAAGAATATAAACCACAAAAAATGTGTGCATCAGAATCGTCAATCTCCCAAAGACGTCCAATAGTTAAAAGAATAAGTGCAACAAGTCCTATTTGTAAGAGACCAATTTGGCCATGTGTGGGAAATTGTCTATGTCACATTGGTTGCTGCCTATGGGATAAGCCATATGACTTATTGATTATTATAGTGGAATATTCCAAAATAGGAATCTATAATATCATTTAGGTAGTGGCACGTAGTGGCCCAAACGCGTAGTCTCACTAGATTTTGCCTCTTCATGCCTATATTCTTCTAAGTGTACCTCCTTCCATCCCTTGCCTTTTAGTGTTGTTTTACTTTGGTTTCCAGCTTGTATTTCATAAATATATCACCATAATCAGCTCAAAAAGCATCCTATATGATCAAATACCAAATATTATAGCTCAAAACAATAAAACATTCATAGCGACGAACTAAAAACTCAAGCTAAGACTATGCTTGCCCACATTCATCTTTAACTCATGTTTTGACTCTTGCATTATTTCATTTGCACTTTGATTATTATTAAAAAAATTTTAAACATATAATTACACATTCAAACCATTAGGAACTTATTCAAAACATTAGAATCTATCACGATAGACTATAACAACACCTAGCTCAAGCTAGTAAAACTAGTTTTCTCGGTTGAAATATAAATGATCCAATTATGTAAAAATTGCTTGAAAACACCTTGACACACTGTAATTCACTTCTTAAACACTTATATACTTATTTATATCATTATTAACACATACATAACTTATATACTTATTTGTCTCATTATTAACACATACATAACTTAAGAAGTCCTCAAAATAAGGATAAATGATCTAGGAAAGTAACATTAAAGTGCATAAATACACCCAACATCACCACCCCACACTTAAAGATTTGTTCGTCCTCGGACAACTCTTTACTCCAAGCATCATAAGATGAGGAGACTTCATACTCCTACTACAAGCAAGACACTCAAGCTATAACTACAATGACTAAAGTAATGAAAGTTTCTACACTAAGCATATTACGTACACAATTGAAATATGTGCCCTCACAACAAGAGAGTTACCCATAATCACTCAAAATAATGTAATTTATAATGCAATGGGTACAGGAATCAAATTTTGCTCACTCTCACAAAGAATTCACAAGTTGCACCTAATGAACCATAGGCTTTCCCTTAGTGTAGTACTCTACTAATATTAGAATGTTAAGCTTAGGATAAATAGGTCTTTAAAGGTTGTAATGTAGGATAAGGGACGGATAGGAACTATTTCTGCCAGTAATAGTGACTTTCTTCCCTAAGCTCTTTAATACTTCACATATTTTTATTTAATTCACCTCTAATAACCACATTTCACCACTTTTGTCTAACCCATTCTTTTTTTGCCTCATTCAATTAAGATCATTCATATACACTATAGTGGTAGTGTTTTCTATACAACACTTATTCAATTTGAACTAATTTTATTATTTTTATTACTCAACTCCCAACCACCACACAGATCACATTTTTGAACACCAATAGTTATTACTTAGGGGTTTTAATTTCACCTTTTTATTCTTGAATTCCTAACTTCTTAACTCAATTAATTTTACACTAAAGCACTTAGAAGCTATCTATATATCCTAAAGGCTCAATGGGGTTAACTAGGATTATGCATAAGTGTAAGTAAAAGAGTGTCTGAAACAAGGCTATTAAAGAAATTCTTATATCATCTTCTAAATCCACAGTCATTATTTCACTTTGCACACATACTAGGAAAGTTCTAGACATTACATGCAACAAGGCTTATACAACAAACCCACATCACATGTGAAACATGCTCTACTCAAGTGGGATCATCATATACTCTCACCCAAACAATTACATGAATTCAATCATTAAGCCAACAAGTACAAGAATCATAATCATGAGCCTAGTAGTCTCAAAAGTAGTAATTCACACAATCAACATGCTCTTTACAACAGAAACACTTGCATCATGCAGTCAAATATAGCACCAACAAGAACATCTCACTTATTCCTAACCTAGAAATTTAAAATTAACCCTAAAAATGTGAATTTCCCTAACCCACACTTAAAAATCTACTTTGTCCCTAAAGTATACTTTAAAGTAGATATAGAAATACTCATTGGTCCCTCTAGTCCTAGATAGTAGTATCTTTATACATAGAAAGGGTCCGAAGATCCCACACTTAGTCTTCGTCATGCTCCTTAACTTAGGTTTTTTGGTACTCAGACTTCCCATCAACCTATGACTCAACAAAACAAAAAAATAGTGTAGTAAAAACTAAAAATATTGAAAATAAAACATACTTTACTTGGGTTGCATCCCAATTAATGCCTGATTTAGTGTCGCGGCACGACCTAATAAACTTTTTCCTCCACCTTGAGGATATGAATTTCACCCCTAGCTTTACATCCATATTTTTACTTTGATCATAAGGTGGTGGTACCAATAATATAGAATTGAGTAATGGATAGTGCATGGTAAACCACTCGATCTTAAAGTGAGGTGTGTTTTTAGGTTGCTTATCTGGTTCAAAATCAAGAATATAGGATTCCTGTCCCTCATCTTCACACTCTCTCACTATTTTAGATGATTCCACAGAAAAGACATCATCTAAACATAATGTATAAAAATTCTTTGAGTGAGGCCCAAAAAATCCCACTTCAAAATTTACACAATACACAACACCCTCACTCGTATTAACCTTCTAAATTTCAATCTCAAGAGAAAGATGAAAATTGAATGGTTGCGATTCTTGTGTATGTTCCACATATTGGTTAGTATCCTCCTTTTCTTTACTCACCTTTGTGGAGATATTAGTGGTGTTATCTCTTTAACCTGTTCAACAATTTTAGTTTTCAAGTACTTAAACTTTCTCGAATTATCAACAACTTTGTATGCATCTTGTTCAAGGGTCAACTCTATATCTACCTCTTTAGTTGTCTTTGGTGGTTCTCCATTCAGCTCTTTATCCTTCCTCAAAGTTATTGCCACTACTTGGTTAGAAAGTTCAGTATCACTTAGCAAACCACCTTGAGTCCTGGTATTTTCTTCCTGCTGCATCTACCCCAGCTGATTCTAAAACTGCATTGTATCCACCTGCTGGTTCTGTATGTATTCTACCAACTATTCTTGAGATGCTAAAATTTATTTTAACATCTTTTCTATATTGCTAGTTTGAGTCGTGGCCTAATTTTCTTAAACCTGTTGTTGTTGAAACTATTGTTGTTGGTTGTTCCATGATTGAATTGGTAGATGAGTCTGCCATGTTTGATTATAGGTGTTCCTATAATATGGCCTTTGATGATAGCCCACAAATATTTCTGAATCAGGATTGACAATACATATAGCTGCAGAATGACCACTGTTACCACAAACCATACACCAACTTATAGTCTACTCCACAGATAGGACAGTACCTACCTTTTATTATGAAGGTTATGTCCATGTGCTTCCATTAAAATCTAGACAAAAAGACTCTTAATGGGGTCCCCCACAAAACAACAAGAATCAACATTACTCAAAAACCATCTATACCAGGCTGACATATCAAGAACTGAGAAAAAAAAGTAAAAGAAACTAAAAATAAACTAAAATAAAAATTATTAAACTATGTACAACTCAATATATCTAACCTAAAAGTAAGATAGTTACATATTTACAAGTCCCCAGCAACGACACCAAAACTTGTTGTGTCCAAGCACACATGCAAGTGTACATGGTCTCACCAAGTAATATATTGGCTTTAAATAAAGCAAAATATTGATCCCTCAGAGACTTATGTTAACAAATTATACAATTATAGTTCTAATATTGAGATAAAGTAACCCAAAGAGTTTTAGAGTTGTAAATTAAAAATAAAGTAACTAATATGAAAAACTAATAACTTTGGACAATCTAGGGATAGAACCTAGGGTTAAGGCACTTCGAACAATCATACTATGGTATTGAACTTCATTAGTTTGACTACTTATTTGTTTTTTGATTTGTAGGGTTTATATCATGATCATTATCTCCCGACCTCTAATCGTGTACTTATCTTAGACATTACAACTACATCATTGAACGGAGATGTAATAATCTAATTAGATGCAAGAAGATATCATCCTACATGTGAAAGAAGCTAAGGTTCTAGGTATATCCCTATCCTATATACTAATTCAAATTCCTTATTTTATAAAAGAATAAGAACCTTACTCCATTTATCCCCACGTTCAATCTTTCTATTCCCCCTCTCAAGTCACAAGGTCGACAATATATGTATTCTAAGTTTAGATACTCCTTAAAATAGTTAAAATAGATAAATAAAATAGCCAATTATGATAATAAATCCAAAAAAACTCAATTCAAAACAAAACTAAACATGTTCTTAGCCTTAACCCATGAAAGAGGGCTTTTAGCCACTAATAGACATAATCGTAATTAAGATTCTTGAATACATGATTAAATCTATTAAAAAGATAAAGTAAAAGAATATATATCCTAAAAGCTTGTGAACCAGCCTTCTAATGCTCCCAAATATATCCAAAAGCGAATAGAATATGTGCAACAAGTCCTATTTATAAGAGACCAATTTGGCTGTGTGTGGGAAATGGTTCACGTCACATTGGTGGATGGCTATGGGATAAAGCCTTACTTATTCTAGTGGAATAAGCCATGCAAAAATTGTTAATCACGTTGAGAAAGTGGCGGGTCACGGCCCAAATATGTAGGCTCACTGGATTTTACCTCTTGATGCCTACATTCTCCATCCCTTGCCTTTTGGTGTTGTTTTTCTTTGGTTTTCTGCTTGTATTTCATCAAAATATTACCGCAATAAACTCATAAAGCATCCTACATTATCAAATACCGAATATTAGAGCTCAAAACAACAAAACATTCATAACGATGAACTTAAAACATGAGCTAAGACTAGGCTTGCCCACATTCATCTATAACTTATGTTTTTGACTCTTTGCTTTATCCAATTTAAATTTTCGCATTATATGCCAATTTTTCCGCATGTAATTACACTTGAATAAGCTTAGGAACTCATTCAACAAATTAGAATCCACCACGATAGACTATAACAACACCTAGCTCAATCTAGTAAATCTAGTTTTCTTGGTTGAACTCTAAATGATCCAATTATGTACAAACATGCCTAAAAATACCTTTACATGTTTTAATTACTTAAAAACTTAGATACTTATTTATATCATTATTAACACATAAAGAACTTAAGAATTTCTCAAAACTAGGTTAAATGAGCTAGGAAAGCAACACTAAAGTGCATAAATACACCCAAATATTTGGGAGATAGTTCATTTTCATGGGGTTCCTATTTCTACCAAATTAGACCGTGGTTCTATATTTACTTTGTAATTCTGATGAGCATTCTAAGAGAAGTTAGGTACTCGAATGGATTTTAGTACAACCTTTCATCTGCAGATATGTGGTTATTCTGAGAAGACTATTTAGGTGCTTGAGGATATGCTTTGAGCCTGTGTTATAGATTTTGGAGAATAGAATTGACAGAGTTTGACTACAACAACAACTATTATTCGAGTATTAAGATGGTGCCTTATGAGGAATTGAATGGTAGGAGATATCGCTCTCTGATAGGATGGTTTGAGACTTCTAAGGTGAGACATCATGGTATTGATTTTCTTTAGGACTCATTGGATAGAATCATGGTGATTTAGGGTAAGCTAAGAGCAACCCATAATAGGCAAAAGACCTGTGTCGACCATAGGCTCTATGCCTTAAGATTCGGAGTTGGTGATCCTTTATTCCTTTGTGTTTATCCCATGAGAGGTGTGATAAGGTTTGGAAGGAAGGTTAATATTAGCCCCAATATATTCATCTTTTTGAAATTCTCTGCACAGTTGGTGAGGTTGCCTATGAGTTAGCCTTCACTCAAGATTTAACTGATGTTCATCTAGTTTTCCATGTCTTTGTATTGCAAAAGTTTATTCCTGATCCATTTCATGTGCTTAGGTGGGATTCAATCCAGTTCGACGAGTGGTTGACCTTTGTTGATGAGCTCGTACTCATTTTAGCTAGGGATATAATACAATTGCATACTAGAGAGAACCTGTAGTTAAGGTTTAGTGGAAGCACCGTGATAAGTCATCAATATAACAACTTGCTAGCACCTTTTAAGCCTAAATTATCATGCTTTTCCATTAATTTGATGGTACGCTCTTACTTAATGCCCATTTATGTAGGTAAAAGTAAAAAGAGAGGATTGGGTAAGTCATTTAAGTCATCAAGAGGCCAAATGTGAAGGAAATGAGTCATCCGCTTCGCATTCGGTGCACATCTGCTTTGGAGATGCTAGTCATCTGCTCTCTGTCTGCACTCTATCCGCTTTGGATTCACTTAAGCAGATCAAGAATAAGGTGGCAGTTTTGTAATTTCTATCAAATGTAGAGTGGAGTTTAAAAGGAGGGTTTTAGCTCCTTTTTCAAGACCTAGTTTTCATCTTTTGAAGATAGCCTCTCTTTTAGCTTTTTAGCTTCTCTTTTTTTTTTTTAGCATCTATCTTTTCATCTTTTGAGAATTTTGTACTAACCTTGAATGAAAAATATATGTTAGTTATTTTTCATTGAAGAATTATTGAAACCCCAAGCGTGGAACTACATTGTCTCTATTTCTCATGGATGAAGTTAATGATAACTTTTGTATATTCTTATCCTTTTTAACATGAATAACTAATTTCTAATCTTGGGGTTATGCTTGATTAGGTAGTGGTGTTGTATGGGTTTTAGCTAATTATTTTTCTAATTAGTTAGTTGTGATGTGTGTTGCATTTATTTCATGAATTACCTAAGAGTTGGGGGTTGCAAACTCCACCAACCCTATAACCCATGTCATTCTTGAAGGGGGACATGGATGAGGAATAAATACAACTAATAACTTGATTTATTTCATTTAATGATATCTCTTAGACACAAAGATTTCATTTGAGGCAATAGATGTGGGAAATTGCCACACATGTGGGGTGTTCGAAAGAATCCATTTGTGAAATTTGGTGTTGTAATTAAAAGATTGACACCAATACATTGCCATCTAGCCTACCCAAGATTTTTAGCTAAAATTTGAATAAATGGCCAAGTACCCATGCATGATCCCACACCTATAATTGCATAACCACAAGGCTTATTCTCAATTCAATTCACTCTTAGCATTTTTCAACGTCAAGCTAGGGCACTAAAAGTGAAGTAGTTGTCATTTATAAATACATTCAAACTAAATCCCCTATTTTACATTTTTTCTTGCTTTATTCACACTACGAGTCATCTTTTAGTAAACTATTAATACTCTTTAGTTTTGAATTCCATTATTTCACTCCTTGTGGATTCGACCCCAACCTAAGTTTGGTTATTATATTGACAACGATCACTTACACTCATTTAAGAGTGTAATTTGAGTTCTATTAAAAATAACGCCATTGCCGAGGAGTGAACCATAGTTTTCATTATAGTATTTTTAGCAACTTTGGGTTAGCTGTAGTGTTTTATTTTACATTGTTTGGTGTTTTTATTCTTTCTCAGGTGTGCATAATAGTATAAATGATACTATGAGTCAACACGGTAGTCATACCGGGTTGATTGATAGGTATCATAAGGATGATGATCACCTCGGTAATACGTGTCAAGCTAGTGCTATTCATATTCCACCGATAGAAGGAAATGGAGTATTTCATATTACTAGTGTGATGATTCACTTACTTCAAATGAAAGGGTTATTTGGAGGCCTAGAACATGAGGATGCTAATCACTTAAATAATTTTATTGAGTTGTGTTCTCCATTTGACATGCCCCACACATCTCAAGAGTCTATCTGGTTATTTTTTTCCCATTTTATTTAATGGGAGAAGTGGTCTTATGGTTGCGGTCATTACCTGCGGGGTCTATCACTTCATGGGTTACGCTCATAGATGAATTCTTACACAAATACTTTCCCCCTTCTCGGACGTTGCAACTAAGGGATGAAATCATTAACTTTCACTAACTTAATAGTGAAGCATTATATGAGGCTTGGCAATGATTCAACAACAAGTTAATGCAATGTCTAAATCATGAGGTTCTGAATAAAATGCTCCTTCAAATTTTCTATAGGACATTGGATCAATTGAATAAGAAGGTAGCCAATAATGCGGCTGGGGGTTCTCTTTATATATTATCATATGGTATTGCAATAACTTTATTATATCAAGTCGCCAAGAAAAGTAGAGGGTGGCATACAAGAGATACCGAGGTGGCCATGGGGGCTCCCTCCGCATCTTTTGTGAGTCAAGAGCAAATGAAAATTGATGAATAAAGATATGCAAATATGGCTTAAGTAATGACACAACTGGATCTTCTCACCAAGCATATAATGGGATATTCTCGTAAGGTGGTTAACATGTAATACCCCGAGACTCTAACCAATAGTGTATTCATGACTCAAGCTTATGAGAAGTAAATTATAGTGCTTTAGTTGTTTTTTGATCAAGGGTGATGTGTATTAAGGCCTCAAAGATGTCCTAGCGACTAGGTGAATCAAAACATTCCTTACCAAATGAATTCTTGGGACGGATATTTCTATATTCAATTTCTAATGAGTATATCTCTCATTATACTATGAATTATTGAGCTAACATCCTAACAAAAGATATTTAATTAAATTATCTTTCCAACGATATCAATTTCATCCAAATCCGATATCAGAGTCAAGAGTTTTTCCATTTTACTCCAGCATGTCAGGCTAAAAAATGAGTGATGATATTTTGTGATAAGCTATCACAAGTGAGATGAATTATCACCACTGTCATCAGCCTTAGGCAGATTTCCACCCCCAGTAATGATATTTTGTGATAAGTCATAACACGTGTGACGACTTATCACCATTGTTGTCAACCTTAAGCAGAAAATCATAAAATCCACCCCTTTTGTGATGACATTTCGTGACGACTTGTCACAAGTCTGACAACTTGTCACAAGTCTGATGACCTATCACAAGTCTGACGACTTGTCACGAATGTCATCAGCTATTTTTTCAGCAATTAAAGGACATTTTTTCAAGGGTATTTTGTCCTTTTCCCATCTTTTGGAGGCCCATATATATATGAGAATTCCCATCTAAACCCTTATTTCTTCGTTCTCTCTTCCAATTCTCTTAAGAAATATAGCTCGGGTTTTTATTTAAGGACATTTATCTTCAAAAAATCATCCATAAATCTTCAAGAATCAAGTTCCTCATAGTGTGGGCTTCAAGAATCCTTTATTACAAGTGCGGATAGAATCTCAAGCACTATAATTCATTCAATTTCAAAGATTAAGGTATGTGGGGTATTGAACAAGGGCAATTCTTTCATTCTTGTGCCCAAAGCTTTGATTTCTATCATGGATTTATATGATTTTGCAAGTAGGTTTATACCCAAATTACTTCATCATGAGATTATGAGAATATAATTTGTTCAAGCTTTGTTATAGATGATTATTTTGCTATTCCCAAGTTATGACTTGATATTTAATATTGTAAATTTCATATTTCTACCATGAGTTGATATTTCAAGTTCTTTCAAGATATGTGTCAAGCTTTTAGCTTCCTTATGACAAACTAGATTATTGAGTGTATTGATTCATGAGATTGAGTTGTTACAATGAATCTTGATATTTCCTCAAAGTTATTGATCTTGTCATGATTTAATGAATTGATATATTTTAATATTGAGAAATTTTAATTTAATTTGAGTCGAGTTAGGAATCCACAAATCGATTGTGATTTGATAAATAAGAAAAAGATTTAATTTGGTTTTCATGATAGACCCTTGTGATATTTGTGGTGGATTTTCTAATGTGTTCTGAGCTTGTGTCTGAGAGTAGTATTTAGTACCAAGCGGGAAATGTAGTATTTTCCCAAAACTACATGCCACCATAGGATTGATATTGATAATTGTGGGCCAGAGGCCGAGTATGAGATTATGATCACTAAATTTAGGTTGTACTCCCTATCAAGAGTACGACACTCCTGCCAATATGAGTTTCTCTTCTTAGGAGGAAAAAATGTTGGACTCCATGTAGCTCACATGAGTTATGTCAGTTATAAGAACCTCCTATGTCCATATGAGTTGAGTTTCTTAAATTACCGACTTACTCCAAGTCTTGAGTTGAAGAGTTGAGTTATTTATGATGATTTATGAGTTTTTTATCATATGATTTATTTACTATTATATCATGAAAAGTATGTTTCAATCCAACTCAAGCCAAGTGAGCCATCATTGTACACATGCATATTTTTATAAAATTGATGATGATATTTGCATTGTTGCACGCACTCCTACATACTCAGTACATTCCAAGGTGCTAACCCACATATTTTTCTATGGGCTACATTTTCCCATAATGTAGCTTCAGGTACTCAGCCACAGCCGTGTTAGCGATATTCAAGTGCCTCAACTACGTTCCCTCAGTGTTGAGTCTTTATGGTTTGAGGACCGTGTCAATATTTTTGGTGATATCGTTCTATTGTTATGGTTTTTAGTACTGTTTGAGTAAGTTGGGGGTTTGTCCCAATGGCTCCTTGATTTTGATGTATAGAGGCTTTGTCAGACTAGAGGGTTGGTATGTATAGACATTCAATATACTTTGGTTATATAGTCTAGTATTCTCTAGTATTTCTCTTGAACCCGATGTGGTATATCTCTTTGTTGTGAATAACTATTGTTGAATTGAATTCCTTGAGATAGTGTCTAGCTCCAAGGGTTAGCTTTGGGCTACCTATATCCCTAAGAACCGTGTGGCATCTCAGGATAAAATTTTGGGGTGTTACAAAGCTTGGTATCAGAGCATAAGGTTTAAGGAGTCCTAGGGAGTCTAACAAGCTGCGTTACGTAGAGTTTTGATCATCTGTGTGTAGCGCGCCACATCTATGAGCAAGAGGCTACAGAACATTTTAGTAAAAGTCATTTCTTTCTTTCTAAAGTATATCATGCCTACAGCTATCTCTTTATCTACGATTAACTCATGCTCTCTTATAACAGAAAATGCCTCCTTGTCGAGCTCATAGAAACAATAAGCAATCTCAACCCGTTGATCCCTTAAACGAGCATGTGTCTCATGCGAAATTCCAAGCAGCTTTTCAGGCGCTAGCCCAGGCAGTTACCGCCAATGCTCAAGCTAACACCCAGGCTACTATTTTGCCTATGCAAGAGAATAATTCTACTGCAGCTCGAGTTAAAGATCTCAAGTCCAAGACAACGACTATTTAGTTAGTTACCATTGTTAATAAGTTTCCCGATGTTTTCTTAAAAGATCTCCCAAGGTTCCGACCTAATAGAGAAATAGAATTCGGGATTGATCTCCTTCTCGACACTCAGCCTATTTTCATTCCTCCATACCGTATGGCTCCCGTAGAACTTAAAGAGTTGAAGGAGCAACTCAAAGATCTCTTATACAAAGGCCTTATCAGACCTAGTATTTCCCCATGGGGTGCACCTGTTCTATTCGTGCATAAGAAAGACATTGCATATGTGCATTGATTACCATCAACTCAACAAGGCAACTATTAAGAACAAGTACCCTCTTTCTCAAATTGATGACTTATTTGATCAGTTACAAGGGGTGAGCTACTTCTCAAAAATAGACCTTAGATCCGACTATCATTAGCTTAAAGTGAGAGAGTCTGATATTTCAAAGACAGTCTTTCGAACCCGTTATGATCACTTTGAGTTTCTTGTTACGTCCTTTGGGTTAGCCAATGCTCCAGCAGCCTTCATGGATCTTATGAATTGAGTGTTCAAGCAATATCTTGATATATTTGTCATTGAATTCATAGATGACATTCTTGTATATTCCCTAAGTGAGGATGATTACACCTACCATCTTAGAATTGTCTTGCAAACTCTTAGAGATCATCAATTATTTGCTAAATTTAGCAAGTGTGAATTTTGGCTAAGGTCAGTTCATTTTTTGGGTCACATTTTTTTCGCCAAAGACATTAGAGTCGATCCCTAAAAGAAAAAAGTTGTAAAGAATTGGCCTAGATCTACCTCCCTATATGACATTAGGAGTTTCTTCAGTCTATTTGGTTACTACTGTCATTTTGTTAAGGGCTTCTCTTCCATTGCATCTCCCATGACCCGGTTGACCCAAAATAAAGTAAAGTTCCTATGGTCGGAACCTTGTGAGAAGAGTTTTCAGTAGTTAAAGACTCAACTCACTTTAGCCCCAGTATTAGTTTTACCCATTGGTACTGATGGTTTTATAGTGTATTATGATGTTTCTAGAGTTGGTTTGGGTTGTGTGTTGATGCAGAGGGGTAAAGTTATATCTTATGCCTCTAGACAGTTGAAGCCTCATAAGAATAATTACCCAACCCATGATCTTGAATTAGCAGCTGTATTTTTTTCTTTGAAAATCTGGAGACATTATTTGTATGGTGTTCATGTTGATATGTTCACTGATCATAAAAGCCTGCAGCATGTGTTTACTCAGAGAGAGTTGAATCTTAGACAAAGAAAATGGTTAGAGTTGCTAAAAAATTACGATATGAGTGTGTTGTATCACCCAGGCAAGGCCAATTTGTGGCAGATGCTCTTAGTAGGTTGTTTATTGGTAGTGTAGCTTATGTACAAAATGTTAAGAAAGAATTAGCTTATGATGTGAATCGTTTGGCTAGGTTGGGTATTAGATTACTTGATTTTGCTGAAGGGAGTATGTTAGTTCAGAGTAGTTTTGAGTCCTCTTTGGTCTTGGAGATAAAGGAGAAGCAAGACAAGTATCCTAGTTTGGTCAGTTAAGAACCAAAAGGTAGGGCTTTTTTTCTAAGACAGAGATGGTGTATTGAGATTGCAGAGTAGATTGTGTGTTTTCGATGTTGATAATCTAAGGTAGAGAATTATAGCTGAAGAGCAAGGCACGCAATAATATATTCATCCTAGTGCTACCAAGATGTACCATGATTTGCGGGAAATTTATTGGTGGAACGGTATGAATAAAGACATAGCAGGATTTGTCGAAAAGAGTTCTAATTTTCAATAGTTTAAGGTAGAGAACCAAAGGCCCGGTGGTGTAATGCAAAAGTTTAGTATTCCTACTTGTAAGTGGGAAAAAGTGAATATGGATTTCGTAATTGGTTTGCCTCCTTCTCGTCGTCATCATGATTCAAATTTGGTTGTTGTAGACCGGTTAACTAAATCAGCTCATTTCTTGCCAGTGTATTCATCTTATACAACTGAGGATTATGCTAGATTGTATATTCGAGAATTCATTAGACTTCATGGAGTTCCTTTGGATATTATCTCTGATAGGGGTACTCAGTTTACTTCCTAGTTTTTGAGAGCTTTTCAAAAGGGTCTCGACACCCAAGTTCATCTAAGTTCTTCTTTCCATCCGCAAACAGATGGTTAGGCTGAGCGGACCATTCAGACTTTAGAATATATATTGAGGGCATATGCACTTGATTTTAAAGATAGTTGGGTTGAGCACTTTCCATTGATCGAATTTGCATATAATAATAGTTTCTATGCTAGTATTCAGATAGCCCCATTCAAAGCTTTGTATAGGAGAATATGTAGATCACCTATAGGTTGGTTTGAAGTAGGAGAAGCAGCTGTGATTAGGCCTGATGTTGTGTTCAAGGCTATGGAAAATGTTAAGTTGATCCGAGAAAGATTGAAGACCACTCAAAGTCGTTAGAAGTCGTATGTGGATGTGAGAAGAAAAGATCTTGAGTTTAATGTTCATGATTTGGTGTACTTAAAGGTTTCACCCATAAAAGGGGTGAAGAGATTCGGGAAGAAGGGAAAGCTTAGTCCCTGTTATGTTGGTCCGTATAGGATTTTGAGCCGTGTTGGGAAAGTAGCATATGAGGTGGAGTTACCCACATAGTTGTCTAGTGTTCATCCGGTATTTCATGTTTCCATGCTTAAGAAGTGTATTCATGATTCTGTCATGGTTGAGTCTTCCGAAAGCTCAGATATTAAGGATAGTCTTTCATTTGAGAAGATTCCGATTGAGATTTTGGATTTTCAAATCTGTAGGCTAAGGAACAAAGAAGTACCTTTGGTTAAAGTGCTTTGGTGAAATCAATCTGTTGAGAGTGCTACTTGGGAAGCCGAAGCTGATATGCGAGCCAAGTACCCTCACCTCTTTTCTGTGAGTTCGGAGTGAGAAAAAGGTACCATTCTTTCTTAATTCTGCCCTCTTCTTATTAAAGATTCAGCTGTGTTTCTACTTCCATCACAAATTCATGTATTTTGTAGGGTATCCAAAGGTATAGAGTTAAATAATCCCTTTAAGTGAGTCATTCTAGCTATACGTCCTTATTTTCTCTTGTCTTGGCCTATATAGAAATATACGAGGACGGATGTTTTCAAGGGGGGATATTGCAATAGCCTGAGACTCTAACCAATAGTGCAACCATAACTCAAGATCATGAGAAGTAAAATTATAGTGCTTTGGTTGTTTTCTAATCAAGGGTGATGTGTATTAAGGCCTCAAATATATCCTAGCGATTAGGTGAATTAAAACATTCCTTATCGATTGAATTCTTGGGAAGGATATTGCCATATTCAAATTCAAATGAGTATATCTCTCGTAATACTATGAATTATTTTTCTCATCACCAACCAAAAGATAGATAATTGAATTATCTTTCCAACGATACCAATTTCACCAAAATCCAGTATCAGAGCCAAGAGTTATGCCCATTTTACTCCAGCATGTCAGGCTGGAAAACTGAGTGACGACATTTTGTGCTAAGCTGTCCCAAGTGTGATGAGTTATCACTAATTTCGTCAGCCTTCGGCAGATTTCCACCCCCAGTAACGACATTTTGTGATAAGTTGTCACAAGTGTGATGAATTATCACCAATGTCGTCAACCTTAAGCAGAAAATCATAAAATCCACCCCTTTTGTGAGGACATTTCGTGACAACTTGTCACAAGTCTGATGACTTATCACGAATGTCGTTAGCTATTTTTCAGCAATTAAAGGATGTTTTTGCAAGGGTATTTTGGTCTTTTACCATCTTTTGGAAGCCCCTATATATATGATAATTCCTATCTAAACCCTAATTTCTTCATTCTCTCTTCTAATTTTCTTAAGAAATATATCTAGGGTTTTTATTTAAGGACATTAATCTTCAAAAAATCATCCATAACTCTTCAAGATTTCTTCATGAATCAACCTCCTCATAGTGTGGGCTTCGAGAATCATTTATTACAAGTGCGGATATAGTCTCAAGCACTAGAATTCATCCAATTTCAAAGATTAAGGTATGTGAGGTATTGAACAAGAGCAACTCTTTCGTTCTTGTGCCTAAAGCTTTGATTTCCATCATTGATTTATAAGATTTTGAAGTGGGTTTATACCCAAATTACTTCATCATGAGATTACGAGAATATAAATTGTTCAAGCTTTGTTATACATGATTATTTTGCTATTCCCAAGTTATGACTTGATATTTAATATTGCGAATTTCATATTTCTACCATGAATTGATATTTCAAGTGCTTTCAAGATATGTGTCAAGCTTTAAGCTTCCTTATGACAAACTAGATTATTGAGTATATTGATTCATGAGATTGAGTTGTTACAATGAGTCTAGATATTTCCTCAGTGTTATTGTTGTTGTTAGGATTTAATGAATTGATACATTTTGATATTGAGAAAGATTGATTTGAGTCGAGTCGAGTTAGGAATCCACAAATTGATTATGATTTGATAAATAAGAAAGAGATTTGATTTGGTCTTCATGATAGACCCTTGTAATGTTTGTGGTGGATTTCCTAACGCGTTCTGATCATGTGTCTGGGAGTAGTATTTAGCACCGAGTGGGAAATGTGGTATTTTCCCAAAACTACGTGCCACCGTAGGATTGATATTGATAATTGTAGGCTAGAGGCCAAGTATGAGATTGTGATCACTAAATTTAGCTTGTACTCCCTGGTAAGAGTACGATGCACCTACCAATATGGGGTTCTCTCCTTAAGAGGGAAAAATGCTGGACTCCATGTAGCTCACATGATTTATGTCAGTTATAAAAGCCCTCCCATGTCCATAAGAGTTGAGTTTCTTAAATTACCGAGTCTCTCCGTGTCTTGAGTCTTGAGTTGAGTTATTTATAATGATTTATGAGGCTTTTATCTTATGATTTATTTACTGTGAGATCATGAAAAGTATGTTTCAATCTACCTCAAGCCAAGTGAGCCATCATTGTACATATGCATATCTTTATGAAATTGAGGATGATATTTGCATTATTGCATGCACCTCCACATACTCTGTACATTCTAAAGTGCTGACCCATATATTTTTCTATGGGCTATATTTTCTTGTAATGTAGGTTCAGGTACTCAACCGCAGCCACGTTAGTGATATTTGAGTGCCTCAACTATGTTTCCTCAGTGGTGATTCCTTATGTTTCGAGGAACGTGTCGATATTTTTGGTGATATCATTCTGTTGTTATGACTTTTAGTACTGTTTGAGTCAGTTGGGGGTTTTTCCCAATGGCTCCTTGATTTTGATCTATAGAGTACTGTTTGAGTCAGTTGGGGGTTTTTCCCAATGGCTCCTTGATTTTGATCTATAGAGGCTTTTTCAGACTAAAGGGTTGGTATGTATAGACATTCAATATATCTTGGTTGTACAGTCTAGTATTCTCCAGTATTTTTTTTGAACCCGATTTGGTATATCTCTTTGTTGTGCATGACTATTGTTGAATTGAATTCCTTGATGTAGTGTCTGGCTCCGAGGGTTAGCTTGGGGCTACCTGTATATCTAAGCACCATGTGGCATCTCAGGATAAAATTTTAGGGCGTTACATAACATCATTGCTTCTAAGAGTGCTAAAGTTGATAATGATGAGGAAACAGAACCCCTTGATGAAGAAATTCGATTTTTGTTGAACTAATTGGGGGGTTCCCACCCTACGTATCACAGGTGAGGTGGGAAGGAAAGAGATTATGTTAGAGATTTGCATTATAGAGATTATGATAGAAATCGGTATTGGCAAGATAAGGAGAGAGATTATGATCGATACATACCTCCATATGATTAAGCAAAGGGTAAAGAGTTAAGTTCCATTGACTCGAATAAGCTCAAGAATGAAGATACCCTTTCTTAGATTTTAATAAGTGATGAGGGGACCAATAAGATGGTGAGAAAATAAAAGGTGAGTTCTTACAAATAATTCAAACGGTGACATCTCACTCAAACTCTATCAAGCAACTTGAAACTCAATTGGGCAAAATCTTGGCATAACTTAATGCATGACCAAAGGGTGGATTACCTAGTGACACTGTTGTCAATCCTAAAAATAATGCTCACATCATGGCTATTGTGACTAAGATTGGTCGAACTCTTGGTAAAGATGTTGTTGATCTTGGTAAAGACCCCAAAGAAAATACAAATGAAGAACAAGCCAATGCAAAGAGAAAACGACTAGAAGAGCCAATTGATAATGATCCAAAGCTTGATAAGACAAGTGTTCAACAACCAACGGTAATTGAAGAAAATGTTGAAAGTGTGTAAACTTCGAAGGTGATTGATGATGGTATTCCAAAAGTGGATGAAACTCTAATTGTTCCATTTCTACAAATCAAAATTCCTTCCCTATTCCCACAAAGGCTCAAGAAGAAGGATGATGACACCAAGTTCAAGAAGTTTCTTAAAAAGGTTAGCAATTTATCGGTGAATATTTCTTTGCTAGAAGCCTTACAAGAAATGTCTGGGTATGCTAAATTTATAAAGGACTTGGTTACAAAGAAGCGAGTCATGGATTTTGAAACAATTAAGGTAACCCATAATTGTAGTGCTATAATGTCTAGAACAATCATAGTGAAGAAAGAAGATCCGTGTGTATTCACTATTCTTTGTACTATCGGGGTCTACAAATTCTGAAAAACGTTGTGTGATCTTGGGTCAAGTATTAATTTGATTTCATTCATCGTATTCAAAAGTTAGGCTTGGGTTTTCTAAGTCTACCACTATGAGGCTTCTAATGGCCAGCCTTTTAGTCAAAAATCCCATTGGTGTGTTGTATGATGCTTTGGTGAAAGTTGACCAGTTTATCTTTTTGGCCGACTTCGTGATACTCGATAGTGAGGTTGATCATGAGGTTCCAATCATTCTTGGTAAAGAATTCTTAGCTACCGTAAGGGCCTTAGTAAATGTGGAATATGGGGAGATGAAATTTTGGGTGAACAATGAAGAAGTATCCTTCATTATGTGTATGTTCAGAAAGTAGCCTATGGACTTGCAAGTTATTTTGGTGATTGATGTAGTTGATGATGAGGTAGCCAAAATCATTGAAATAGATCTTGTGAACTACCCCTTGGTAAGTGTATTATGGAACTTTTGAAGTGAGGTGGTTGAAGATTATGGTTATGTGGTAGCTTCATTGACGGGTCTTGGGTTTTACACCAAGAACCTGGTTAAATTGGATCTTGATTTAAAAAATCATAAGATTCCACCTGCCAAGCCATTTATTATTGAACCACCTCAACTCAAACTTAGGCCGTTGTGATCCCATCTCCAATATGTTTTCTTGGGTGAGGATAATACATTGCCAACCATTATAGAGGGTGATCTTGAATCTTGTCAAGTGGATGCCTTGAAATCAATTATGAAAAAGTTTATTCATGCTATCGGATGGACTATCACGGACATTATAGGCATTTCTCCCAGAATTTATTCTCATAAAATCAAGTTAAATGTTGATCATGTTCCTAGTGTGGAACACCAAAGGAGATTAAATCAACCAATGCAAGAGGTGGTTAAGAAAGAAATCATTAAGTGGCTTGATGTGGGAGTTTTCTACCAAATTTCAAATAGCACATGGGTGAGTCCGGTCCAATGTGCTCCTAAGAAGGGCGGCATGACAGTGGTTTCGAATGAGAATAATGATCTTATACCTATGCGCCCGGTCACAGGTTAGAGAGTGTGTATGGATTATCGCAAATTGAACTTGTGGACTGAGAAAGACCACTTTCCCATGCCCTTTATGGATCAAATATTGGATAGACTAGCCGTTCGATTTTGGTATTGCTTCCTTGATGGTTACTCGGGGTACAATAAAATTTGTATCACCCCAAAAGACCAAGAAAATACAACTTTCACTTGTCACTATGGCACATTTTCTTTCAAGCGCATTCCTTTGGGTTATGCAACGCATCGGCCACATTCTAATAATGCATGTTGTCAATTTTTGCCAATGAGGTAGAGGATACAATAGAGGTTTTCATGGATGACTTTTCATGGTTGGGGATTCATTTGATTCATGCCTTGCTCACTTAAGTAAAGTCCTTGATTGATGTGTAGAGATAATCTTGTTTTGAATTGGGAAAAATGTCTTTTCATTGTCAAGGAAGGCATTGTTCTAGGACACAAAATTTTGGGAAAGGTCATCCAAGTGGATCAAGTAAAAGTTAAGGTAATTGCTAAATTACCTCCACCGATCTCCGTGAAAGTCGTTAGTAATTTTCTTGGTTATGGAGGGTTCTATCGGTGCTTCATTAAGGATTTCTCGAAGATCACTCATCCTTTGTTAAAGCTTCTTGAAAAGGAGTAAAAATTTGAATTTGATGTTGATTGTGTAAAAGCTTTTAATTACCTCAAGGAACTCCTTGTGTCAGCTCCTATCATAGGGGCTTTCGATTGGTCATCACTCTTTGAATTAATGTGTGATGCAAGTGGTGTTGCTATAGGTGCGGTTTTGGCCCAAAGGAAAGAGAAGTTGTTCCACTCGATTTATTATGCAAGCAAGATGTTGAATGATGCTCAACGTAGTTATATGGTTACAGAACAAGATTTGTTAGTGGTGGTGTATACTTTTGAGAATTTTTGGGCCTATTTGTTAGGCACGAAAGTGGTTGTACACATAGACCACGCCGCTCTTAGATATCTCATGGCAAAAAAAAGAGGCAAAACCTCAGTGGATTAGGTGGATCTTGCTCTTGCAAGAATTCGATTTTGAAGTGAAAGATCAAAAGGGGTGTGAAAATCAAGTAGCCGACCACCTTTCCTGCCTTGAATCCAATCATGAGAAGTTGGGTGAAATTGATATTGATGAAATATTTCCCAATGAGCTAGTCATGTCACTTTTGGGGAGTATTACACCTTGGTATGCGGATTATGCTAACTATGTTGTGAGTGGTATACTTTCTGATGAGCTAAATCATTATCAAAAGAAGTGGTTCCTATTTGATGTGAAAAAGTATTTTTGGGATGAACCGTTCTTCTTTAGGGAGTGTACGGATGGTATGATTTGTAGCTGTGTCATGGAGGTAGAAATGAGAGATATTCTTGAGGCGTGTCACTCCTCCCCATTCAGTGGTCATCATGATGGGATTCGAAAGACCGCTAAGGTTCTTTAAAGTGGATACTATTGGCCTACCCTTCATGGAGATTCATATAAGTCGGCCAAAATATGTCCTCAATGTCAAATGCAAGGTGGCATTTCGAGGAAGCATGAGATGCCTCTTAAGCCTAATCTCGAGGTTGAACTATTTGATGTGTGGGGGATTAAATTCATGGGTCCTTTTGTAAGCTCATATGGTATTAAATATATCTTGGTAGCCATTGATTATTTCTCAAAGTGGGTGGAAGCCATTGCTCTACCAAACAATGAAGGCAAGACTGTCATTTTTTTCTTAAAAAAGTACATATTTACAAGGTTTGGGACTCCAAGGGAAACTATTAGTGATGGCAGCTCTCATTTTTGTAATTGGGTGTTTGGTGCTTTGCTTAATAAGTATGGGGTCAAGTATAAGGTTGCTACTCCTTATAACCCCCAAACTAGTAGCCAAGTTGAAGTTTTGAATAGTGAAATAAAGTCCATCCTTGAGAAAACCATAAATGGTACAAATTGGGTGAGACAACTCGATGATGCTCTTTGGACATATAGAATGGCCTATAAAACTCCTATTGGTATATCCCCCTACCAATTGGTGTTTGGGAAGGCCTTTCACCTACCCGTTAATTTAGAACATAAGGCTTTTTGGGCTTTGAAAAGGTTGAATATGGATTGGGAGGACGCTTCAAAATCGAGAGTAAATCAACTTTATGAGTTAGAAGAGTTTTGACTCAAAGCATATGAGAGCTCCGTGTTGTACAAAGAGAAGATGAAGAGGTGGTATGATGTCAAAATCTTAATGCTACAGTTTCATATGGGTGATGACGTACTCCTCTTCAATTAAAGATTGAAACTCTTTGCAAAAAATCTTAGATCGAAGTGGTTGGGCCCGTTCGTGATCTCAAATGTTTACCCAAGTGGAGCTATTGAGTTGGAATATCACGAGAAGAAGAAATTTGTGGTGAATAGCCAACGATTGAAGCATTATTATGTGGGTGGAACCGAAGCAACTAAGGTTGAGTCGCTTCTCTTCAAAGATCCAAAATGATGAGTAAATGATATCGTGCCACGACTATAACTTTTGTACTTCTTGGGAGGAAACCAAAGATTTATTTTCATTATTTTTAATATTTTTTTATATTAATTTTAGCTTAGTTTTGATCGATGGGGGTAATTTTATAAAATTGGGATACGAGAAGTTGGCTCGGAGGCTCAAGACTAAGTTCTGAACCAATAATTTAGTGCCCAAAAAATTCATGTAATTGGCTGTGGGTAACCTTTTATGGACCTGCTTGAGCAGGCCAGACGCAGATGCTAAGTACTTGAATGCAGGAAGCCAAAAGTTGAAGAAAAATCACTCAAAGTTACTTCTTTCACCTGCACTGGACTTGCTCAAGCAGCCAAGGCATAGGCAAGACACATTTGGGATGTACCAGGGGCTAATTTTTTATGGTAAAATCTTCCTGGACTTGCGTTGTAGTTGTTATAGCAGTCCACGAACATCTTGGGTAAATTCCAAGCGCAAGTTGAAGCCAAGAATCTGGTAGTTATTGCCTTAACCTGCACTACAACTGCTTAAGTAGTACAGGCACAGGTCCATTGCATATTGGACACAAACTAACCGCTACACACTGCTATGGCATGCGCTAGGACTGCTTAAGCAGACCAAACACAGAAGGGACGCAGATCGGGTAAAAAATGTTGGCACTTCATATTGGGTCGGATCTTGTTGGGCGGACCCAACCGGGTCATCCCAAAATCACTTTAAACACTAAAATACGTGCTAAAACAGCCCACAATTCAACATTTTTTCATTACAACACCATTACACGACTTTTTCTTTCACACTCATCATACTCTCCTTCTTTACCAGCAATTGAACTACAAAAAAGTGAGATCATTCCTTTGGACTTGTGCTTCAATTTTTCCCTTCTCTTAAATAAAGAAAGGTATGCTCTTTCATGATTTCATTTTTAAATTCCCTTGAAAATGGACATTGTGCTTTATAACTCATTATGATTGATTACTTGAATTTTGGTTTTGTGAGCTTATTAGGATGATTATCACTTGTTGTAATAATTATGTGGTCATTGGTGTCTTTTTTTACTAGTTTGATTCATGATACTCTCTTAAATGAAGCTAGTGCACCATGTTCTTGATAAATGTCCATCAAATCCTTTCTTACTTATTTTGTGTAGTGGGTGGCTCAAGTATGATAGTATGAACACATTGAATATGTTTGGAGATGATTTGGTGAGATGAGCTTTCTCTCTAGTGCTATTATATGTTTGGAGATGATTTGGTGAGATGAGCTTTCTCTCTAGTGCTATTATTCTCTTTCTCCAAGTTCCTGATTGGCATGCCTACTATGTGTTTGTTGAAATGAAAATAAGAGAGGAATTCCTTGTATGCTTGAAATGGTCAATATGGTTCTCCTTAGAGCATAACGTGGTCATTTTTATGCATCGTTCTGAGTCCAATTGAACCTAATAATGAAATAGTTGCCAGTCATTGGTTGAGGGAGTTTGTTGAGAAATATGGCATCCATGGTTCTTCTTGGTCACTATGCCTAACAGGGAAACATGAATGCTTGCCTTGCCCTATGATAAATTGGATGACATCATTCTTAAGGGTATTGGTCATTCTTACTTGATTAGTGGCGGAGATTCCCCAATTTATTCAGGATACTATAGAACATCTTCGTGCCTATGTAGCGAAGTTAGAGTAGAGGGTGACCACGCTTGAGGTATGGGGATATTGTGAGAGGTGGCATCTGTAAGGGTAGACCTTGATATTTTATGGGCAAAAATTCATTCCAGACTACCTCCTTCGATCTTGGTGAGGCAGAGATTTCTTTTCCACTAGAGATATTAGGCCCAGTTCTTCCATTCGATGATATGTTCAGAGAGGGTCATGAGGACATTAATGATAAGGCCAAGGTTGATCTTATAGAGGGGCTACTTGAGGCTTGACAGGTTGAGATAGCCATTCAGTTATCCATGGATAAGGAGAATGCATGGCTTGTTGGTTCTAGTTCTAGCACTCAACATGATGATGAGTCAGAATACTTGATGTGAGGAGCCCAATCTAATGATGCTCCTATTGAGATAGTGAGATTATTCACCGACAGGGATCCGAGCGCCTAGTGTGCCACAGGGAGTCTCTACCCTGCTCTACTCTCTTTTACTTTTGCATTGGGGACAATCCAATATCTTTAGTGGTGGGTGGGATAATTTTATGATTTGTTTGATGATTGGTACCCACTGTTTTCACTTTATGGCATTTTGTAGAAAAATTATAGGGGCATACTCTATGTCATTACTTTGATGTTTTGGGCATTTTTTTTAATTATTATTCTATTTTATTATCATGATTTACATTCCTTTGGATGAGCCCTTGTCTGGAATTTTGATAATGATGTCCAATATTGTCATTTGGTATTTGAATTTATGTCATGCGCTTAATTTAAATGTGGTATCCGATTGTGCGAATTACTCTTGTCTCCTTTTGTATATATGTGTCTAATAAACTCCAAGGTTTTTCTTCAAAACTCAGTTCTTTCCTAAGGAGCAAATTGTTATTTTCTCTTTCTTTTGATCTTTATTTTTATTTTATTTTAGTTTCTTTGTCAAACCTAGTGATAGTTCACCCATGAGGGATGACGAGGTGACATCCTTAGGTGAAGTATCTAGTCATTTTGGTTAACTAGGAAGAAGCAAAAATTGAAAAATACTTCCAAAATGTCATTAACTAGGAATAAAATATTTTTGAGAAAAAACCAAAAATATAGTTGTAAGATCAAGGATGTCTTGAGTTTTCTTTTGAGTGAGACCATTAAACTAAATTTTTTTCTCTCTCTTTACAAGGATGAGCCTTTGACTCGGAGTAACTTATGAAGCTCAAATTGCTTAAATTGGTTGGGAGACCAACTTTTTGCTCTATGAGTACGATACCATGAGTAGTGAGATTTTTGAAAAATTCTTATGCATTTGTGTAGTCTAGAACTTGCCCCAAGTATATTCAAAGTAAAATTCTAGACAAGCTTGATTTGGAGGATGAACCGAGGCCCTTTTTGACCCATCACATAGCCAAATTCCCACCTTAAAACGGTTCCCTACTTAACCCATTTGAACCTTTTTTCCCTTCGTTCTTTCTTATTATATTGATAACCATGCTAAAACACCTAAACCCTTTTGAAAACATCCTTTTTGGCACTTAACCTCCTTTGATGCTTTGCATGATTCTAGATAATGGATTATAGGGAAAAGCCTAAGTATGGGGTTTTGTGTATTTGGGAGAAGATGATTAAAGAAAAGATAAGAAAGGTGCATGTAAGGTTGTCAATGCATGTGCTTAAAAGACAAGAGATGTGCTTGATGCTAAAATTGAATAGCCTAGCCCATAGAACTTGAAAAAAAAAAGAAAAATTAAATATGTGAGGGGCTAAGAAAGGTTTATAGGTAGAAAATATCTTGTAAAAGTCAAAGAAGTGAAAGAAATAAAATAGTGGCTTTGAATAGTTTGGTAAATGCTAAACAAATAGTTAGGAAAATATGAGAAATGATTGAGCGATTGCATTGAAAGAGGTCCTTCAGTCACTTGATCCATATGTATTCCTTCCCAAACCTTAAACCTTCATCTTGACCCATATATCCTTGGTGATTCCAAACTAAGTAAGTCTATATTAATGGTGAAAACACAAAGGGAAAGCCTATGGTTCTATTCAATGTTCTTGAATTTCTTTGTGAGAGTGAGTGTGAATTCTTTCTCTATTTGAGGTCCCTTGAGAATTGAAATATCTTTGGTGTATGGAGCTAACTCTTGCATGTGATTGACATCGGTACTTTTGGGTAGAGGGTGATGTCTTACTATTTGTTTGGGTAAATGAGTGAAGTAAGTTGCATTGTGAAGATTGAGACAATCTTTGATGATTTTGTGTCTTACCTTAAGATGTTTTGTGATTTGAAAAATTCATTTGATACAAACTTTCATCCTTGCTTCATAAATATGAACTTATTGAAAAGTTTTGGTTTACTTATTGCCATGACATGTGTGGAAAGGGTTTGTAGAGTTTTGTTAGCCTATTCCTTTAGTATAGCTTTCTTCTAAGTGGATTTGAGTTAAATAACCTATCTCATTAAATTATTCTTGGTTGTTTAAGGACAAGTAATAGTTTAAGTTGAGAGGGTTGATAAGTCATCAATTTGACGACTTGCTAGCACCTTTTAAGCCTAAATTATCATTCTTTTCCATTGATTTAATCGTACTATCTTACTTAATGCCCATTTATGTAGGTAAAAGTAAAAAGAGAAGATTGGGCAAGTCATTCAAGTCATCAAGAGGCTAAATGTGAAGGAAATGTGTCATCCGCTTCACATCCACTTTGGAGCTTCCAGCCATATGTTCTCTATCTGCTCTTCATCTTCTTTGGATCAGCTCAAGTAGATCAAGAACAAGGTGGCAGTTTTGTAATTTCCATCAAATGTAGGGTGGAGTTTAAAAAAAGGGTTTTATCACATTTTTCAAGACCTAGTTTTCATCTTTTGAAGATAGCCTCTCTTTTACCTTTTTAGCTTCTCTCTTCTCTTTTAGCATCTATCTTTTAATATTAATAGAATTTTGTACTAAGCTTGAATGAAAAATACATGTTACTGATTTTCCATTGAAGATTATTGGAACCCCAAGTGTGGAACTACATTGTCTCTATTTCTCATGGATAAAGTTAATGATAACTTTGGTATATTCTTATCCCATTTTCTATGACTAACTAATTTTCAATCTTGGGGTTATGCTTGCTTAGGTAGTGGTACTCATAGGTTTTAGCTAATTATTTTTCTAATTAGTTAGTTGTGATGGGTGTTACATTTATCTCATAAATTAACAAAGAGTTGGGGCTTGCAAACTCCAACCAAATTACAACCCATGTCATTCTTGAAAGAGGGGACATGGGTGAGGAATAAATACAACTAATAACTTGATTCATTTCATTTAATGATATCTCATAGACATAAGGATGTCAATAACACATTAGATATGGGAAATTGTCACACTTCTGAGGTGTTTGAAAGAACCCATTTATGAAATTTGGTGTTGTAATTTAAAGATTGACACCACTACATTGACATCTAGCCTACCCATGACTTTTAGATAAAATTTAAATAAATTGCCAAGTACCCATGCATGATCCCTCACCTGTAATTGCATAACCCCAACGCTTATTCTCAATTGAATTCACTCTTAGCATTTTTCAACGTTAGGCTAGTGCACTAAAATTGAAGTAGTTGTTATTTATAAATACATTCAAATTAAATCCCTAATTCTACATTTATGCTTGCTTTATTCACACTACGAGTCATCTTTAGTAGACTATTAATACATTTGAGTTTCGAATTCCATGCTTTCACTCCTTGTGGATTCGACCCCAACCTAAGTTGGGTTATTATATTGACAACGATTGCTTACACCTATTCAAGAGTGTAATTTGAGTGTTATCACACCGCCTAGTGAACAAGGCTATTTAGGAGATTGAGAGTGGGATGCAGGCCCAGTATCCTTATTTGTTCGAGACTTTAGGGATGAAAGTTCCTTAGTAGTGGATGTTGTAATGAGCATTCATGTCATTTCTCTTGATTTCACTTATTTTTTCCATTACAGCTTTTCCATAGCTACCCTAGGTCTTTTATGACTTTCTGGAACTGATAGTTCAATTATCAGGCAGTTCATTTGATTTTCTAAACCATTTCCCTGTTTAGAAGTCTTCCTTGGTTTCAAATAGCCATCGAGTGAAAACTTTAGTAAAACAATGTCAAATATGAATTCTGACTACACCAGCAGCTTAGAAATATCAATTTTAGGTTGGGTAGACCTTTGGTTGGTCCCGCTACACTCATACCTATTTCAAACCTATTGGTCAAAAAGTTGATTAATCAAAAAGTTAGGTGTAGGGCCCATATTTAGTCTAAACAATCTTGGATGGAAAATCCAACTTTACCAATGTGTCCACAATATCGAAATCAATATGGATGCATGTCTCGTTTGGTCATATTAGACTCTGAGTACATCTCATGGGCTTGTCCAAAACATGGGATCAAATTCCAAGTTTCAGCAGTGATCTAAGGCAGCCAAGGTACCACAATCATTGGGGCCTTGGTGCAATTGCAACTGCCGTAATTGTGGTCAGTATATGTGCATGATTTCCCTAGCTGAGGGCTAGGGAAGGGCTATATAAATACTCTTTTTGGCCGAGAATTGGCTATTTTCTCCATTGTCTTGAGCCCCAAAACCCTAATATAGAGTGTAGACCTTAAAGTGAGACTTGAGTATTGATTGGGAGATTATACAACTAGCATATTCATGATTATTATTGAATCTAAGGTAAGATTCCTTTAATTTTAGTGTTAAATTCTTGATTGTTAGACCCAAAACCCCAAATGGCTTGAGGCTTGATTTTAGCCCCAATTATGGTTGTTTTGCAAAATTTTCTTTAGGGATATAACTCCCTATGGTATTTGAACAATGGGTTGGTCTTAAAAACTTATTTTTCATATGTGGGACCCACTTGGGTATTTTTGGTGTCGCTTCTAACTTGAGGCATAATAATACAATATAGCTATTGTTATTCTCGTAATAATGTATAGATTTTGTTTCGATAGCATGGCTTATTGAAGGAGATTCAGGGAAAGGGAAAACAACGATTGTTAGTTCGTGAGCTATTTGGATTCAAGGTAGGTTAGGCTTACTTATGTTAGATTGAGCTTTATTGTAGTATAATTGTGATATCTTAATAAGATTGGGTGAGGTCTTAGATGTTGAAATTGTAGATAGTAGCGTTAGGGAATAATTAAATCACTTAGGCTTTGAACACATAAATTGTGATAGTTGACTCATAGTTTAGAACCTTGGATAGTTGAACTTGTTATCTCATGACTAGCATGAGGATGCTCTAGTTGTTCTAGTTAGAAGGGAGTGACCTTGTTCACTCATCCTAAAAATAAGTAAACCCTAGACATGCCTAATTGTTAAAATGGGCCTTAGATGCTTGGATGACTTAAGAGGAAAACTTGAGGAAGAATTGTCCTATAGAACTAGTGTGGATTGATAAACCCTTGAGACATGATTTAGCTAACTTAATCTAATTTCAGGTAGAAGTTAGACTTGAAGAAGATAATTTCGAATATTAGAAGCAGAACTTGACCCGCCTTAAGCTTGAACTATGTAATTTTATTAGTGACCTAGATACTTGAGAGACACCTAGAATATGCTTGGTAATATGATGGCTAAAACCGGTCAATGGGTTATTCATGATGTTGAAACTTGGAAATCATATGCATACTTGATTGATTATCTTATTTTCATTACTTAGATAGCATTGAAAAGTCTTGTAGTTATGTCTATGCTATCACTTAGATTTTATCTAGTTTACTATGTGAGCCTTAAATTATTCCATTACTCATATTATGCTCAAGCCTTATGACTAAACTTATGTTTGTGCCAAAGAATCCCTTTTTGCTAGTATTGTGAATCATGCCTAATAAGAGAGACTCTAGAAAGTAGAACCATGGCTTGTAATTGACCATGCTAATAATCATATCAAGCCCCTTAATGTGTTGAGTGTTTATACCATATGAATATGCATGTTCATGGACTTATTATTATAATGTATTGATAGTGAATGGTGAGATACTATGATATATTTTCCCTTACTTCTCTTAAACTTTATTATTGCGGGGCTTGTATTTTTCAATGATTTGGCTACACACATATATATATATTAATGTTATGATGAATATTGATGCTATGGTGAATGTTGATGATATCATGATGCCTGGTAAGTTCGGAGGATATATTGATGATATGATGATGCTCGGTAAGTCCAGAGGACATGTTGATGGTATGATAATTCCCGATATATTTGGAGGATATATTGATGATATTATGATGCCCAGTATATTCGAAGGATATATTGATTATATTATGATGAATCATGGTACATCCGAAGGATATATTAATGATATTATGATTCCCAGTACATCCTAAGAATATATATTTGCGATATTATGATACCCGGTACATCCAGAGAATATATTTATGATACTATGATGCCTGGTACATTCGAAAGATATGTTGATGATATTATGATATCCGGTACATCTGGAGGATATATTGATGCCATGAATGGTAAACGTGTGTATATGTACTTATTTGTGATTATTTCTTTATATGATTGCATCTATGTGTGCCTTGAAGACATGATGTTAATATTTGGGATTTTGTTTATAATTCTCTAATCATCACTTGTTTAGTGGTGTGGCTCTCACTAGTTCTAAATGGTGAATAGAAATAGAATATGTTGAATAAATAGTTAAGGCTAATTAGTAGTGGAATTTTGTGTAGAATTAAGCAGTTAGCTAGTGGGTATGTTTGGGTTGAATAAACGCAATAACTAAGGAATATTGCCTAGTTAAATGAGTTGTGTGGTAACTAGTTGACTACTAAGTGACTATTTTACTTGATTACTAGAAACCTAGAATTCTAAATAATAGACCTTGATAGTTAAAATGTGATAACTAGCAATTGTGGTTGTTATGTGGTCAATGATGATAATAGGCTTAGCATTGTTGGTGAATAGAGATATTTATGTCTAGTATGTAATGTTGTGATTGGTTAAATGAGGACATAGAAAATTATGGTTCTAATTAGTAAAAAGACATTCCCGAATAGATGGATAAGTGTGTTTGATGATATGTAAACTCTTACTATATGATGGCTAGTGCATCTATGATAACTAGGAATGAGTTTTGGTTCAGTGGTGATTATGGAGTTGTACATCTTGAGTAGATGTGAATGTTTTCTATTTAGTAAATTAGTAGTCTAATAATAATAAGTATTGGTTTGTTCATAATGACTAGATAGAGTGTATTAATATCATAGATATCTCAATGGCTATATGCCTATGGTTATGATTACTTTGGTATATGTTATTTCAGTTGCGATAATTGATGATGATTATGGCTCATGGCAAATTGTCGTTGATGGGAAATGTGGGAAACCATGGATAAGCATGAGTTGGTTATGTTTATATATATCGATGTGTTGATGATTGGATCTATTGATGCACTCTCCGGTGGTATGGGACGTTGTGATGAGTTCTCTACTTTATGTTCTTTTAGGTGTACTTTTCGGTGGTATGGGACGCCGTGTTAAGTTCTTTTACCTTATGCTCCGATGATCGTATGCATGTTGAACTTGGTATTTTTGTGATAGTAATTATTTATATGTTGATTTATGCTTTCGGAACGATTATTCATTTTATATGATGGTTATGATAAGTATTGCTATGAGGTGCCATATTATTGTTCTAGTTGGTTTGATATTTTGTACGGTGATGATGAAGAAGATTCAAGTTCAATTTTGTACCTTAACTTAGAAATATTGTCTTACTTTATATTATCATGTAGCTCAGTCAGCCGATGATGCCTACTGAGTACCCATTGTTTTGGTACTCATACTACACTTATGTACCTTTTTGGTGCAGACCCAAGTACTAGGCGCATACTTGGGCGCCGCTTAAGTAAATTTCAGGTGTCAAAAACACTCCGTCTTGTGTTATTTTAAAGGTAATTAAGTCTTTAAATACTCCCTACACGTCCCTAAACTTAACCCTACGAAATATATATCTTCTAAACATACTGCAACCCTACTTTCATCTAAAAGCTCATCATCCAAGAGCAATAAAGGAGAAAAACAACTAGGGTTGCATAATTAAGCTTGAAGATCCAATTTCAAGGAAATTCCTCCGTCAATCATCAAGAATATTTCTTCTAAGGTATGCGTAGGGTTCATCCACGGATTCCTTTCGTCTGTGGAGTTCAAGAATCAATCTTTAAAATACAAAAGGTTGGTTGATTGTGGTAATATCATCATACCCATGTTGATGCTTGTTTGTTTTTCTCTTTTTCATTATAAAGTATGATTTCTATATTGTTGGGTGTTGATGATCATGTTGTTGATATTGGGTGATTTCCAAGATGGAATTTTTATATGTTTTTGTGAATTCATGATATCATATGAGTTGGAAACATGTAAATTTGGTTGTTCATGATGTATAATATGATTATTTCACCTATGCTTAAGATGTGTATGTAAGGTGTTTGATAAAATACCTAAGGAACTAGAAACCATGCAATATAGCTAAATTATGATAAAGTGAAGGATGATATGCCCTTACGTTCCAATGACTTCTATGTTGTTAATGTGCCTTGTAAATGTTGTTGGAATACTCATAAACTATTCTTATGAGATTATGCTATGTTTACTTGCAAATCCTACTTATGAACAAGATACATGATAACCATACAATCCACATGAACGTCCATGCTATTAGTATGTGTTGCCAATATGATTACGCAATGAACATGATATTGAGATTGTGCAAGTACTTCCATGGGAGTAGTGGTTAGCACCGAGTGAACCTAAGGATGGGAACTCACCCGCCAGTTTAGGTTGTGATTCGTAGTAGCAATTTTTGTGCTCCAGAACTACGCAGCCAGGCGTAGGTTGAGATATCTTAACCCATCAGCTTAGGGTTGATGAGGTGTCTTAACCCGTTAGTTTAGGGTTCCCACCGTTCTCATTTGAGTACCTACCATTATAGGGTCTCACAGCTGTCCGTACCAGTGGCGCAGTATTGACACCCCTCCATTCGGGGCAGAGATTGGACCCCAGCTTAGCCATAACGGCATACATGGGGCATGTCGGTTAGACATTACTTCCCACAGTTTCAGTATTAGTCTCAGTAAAAGAACTCAAATAGTTCTTTAGATTTCAGTATATACAGGTCTGTCAGATATAGTCGTCCATATTATTAGTTTCAGTATCAGTCATGACAGTTATCAGTAAACCATGTATTACCTTACAAGTCATGCTATCCCGTATTCACGGTCCTAGTTTCTACATATGTATGTTTGCACTCTCACGTTCATATTAGTCAGTCAGTGTTGTTCATGCATGAAACCCTTTATGTTCAGCCTACCTTCCTCGTATACTCAGTACTATAATTGTACTGACGCATTTGAGCTATGGTGATTTCTTTTCATGTTACACCATAGGTTCCGAGACACGAGCTCCATCCCAGCAGTAGCGGTAGCATTCCAGTCACAGAGACACAGAGAGTCCTTATTGATTTGAGGACAATATGATTTGATTCATTTATTTATTTCTTCAGTTCAGTCTTACGGAGTTAGTTGGAGACATGTTCCTTCAACTCCTTATTTAGATAGTTTAGAGGCTTTCAGATTTACTTTTAGATTTACGTTCAGATTTAGTTGTTTTGGGTATTTTCGCCCACATGATTGTATACAGTTGAACCTTATGGCCATACAGTTCCATGTATTCCGTATTATTATATTATGATTTACAGTATACAGGTACAGATACCAGTCATGGGTTAGCTTGTGGTCCCTCGGGGTCATGAGCACCGTGTAGCATTCTGGTTCAGCAAATTGGGGTGTTACAAACATGGTATTAGAGCCTAAGGTTCAATAGAGTCCTAGGAAGTCTGAAAGCCACATCTAGTAGAGTCTTGTACATGGGTGTGTTACGCGTCATATTTATGTGCGGGAGGCTATAAGATGTTTTAGGAATAGTCCCCTTTCTTCATTATTCATGTCATGCTAGTGAGCATAATCACAAGTTAAACTCTCAGTCTAATCCATTCTTTTCTTATTCCAGACCATGGCCCCAAAGATAAGAAACCAGTCAACTCCTCAGCCCGAAGATCCTTTGGGTGAACATGTTTCCCATGAGAAGTTTAGAGCCGCATTTACCACACTTTCTCAGTCCATGGTTGCACAGAATGAACGGCCACCAGTCATTCCGGCCAATCTAGTGGCCACTCCCAAAGCAGCTAGGGTTCGGGACTTCACCCGGATGAACCCTCCATCTTTCCATGGGTCTAAGTTTGATGAGGACCATTAGGAGTTCATTGACCAAGTCCAGAAGGTCATTGACATCATGGGTGCTACTTCTATTGAGAGTGCTGAGTTATCCGCCTACCAGTTACAGGATGTTGATTATGATTGGTACAAACAGTGGAAGTCTGAGAGGTTAGTTCATACAGGCCCTATCGAGTGGGGGGAATTTGTCACAGCCTTCTTAAACAGGTTCTTTCCCCAAGAGCTAAGGAAAGCCAAAGTTCTTGAGTTCATCAACCTCGGGTAGGGGAATATGATGGTTAGGGAGTATTCTCTGAAATTTACTCAGCTAGCCAGGTATGCCCCTATGTGGTTGCAGACAATAGAGCTAAGATGAGCAAGTTTGTGTCAGGGGTCAATGATAGCATGGTAAATGAGTATAGCTCTACGATGCTGATCGGTGATATGACCTTAGCAAGACTAATGACCCATGCCCAGCAAGTAGAAAAGCAGAAGTTTAAGACTAGGGAGAGGTAGAACAAGAGGGCAAGGTCAGGTAATTTCAAATTTGCTTACCCCAAGTCAGATGGAGGAAACCGTTCATAGTTTTTCTCCAAGTCAATCATTCCAGCTCCTTCCTCTACCAGCGCTCCAGTGTCGAAGTTCAGAGACGGCAATAGAAACAAAGCACCAGGCTCTAAATCTCAGGGCAGTGTTAGAAGTGCCCGAACGAATCTCTTTTGTCAGACTTGTGGTTAAAACCACAAGGGCATTTGCAGAATCGAAAGTGATGTCTATTTTAGTTGTGGCAAGCCAGGCCAGAGGATTAGGGAGTGTCTACAGCCAAGTCTTCAGTCAGCAAAATCATTCTACAGCTCATTCCAGTCGCCCGAATCAGTAGGGTGCCATTTCCAGTGCTTCCAGTGGGCAACGCCTAAAGAGACTCTATGCTCTTCAGTCCCGACTGGATCAGGAAATTCTCCTGATGTCGTTACTGGTACGTTACAAATTTTCCATGTTCATATTTATGCTTTGCTAGACCCAGGTGCATCTTTGTCTTTTGTTACTCTATACATAGCAAGCAATTTTGGAATCAGTCCCAAAGTCCTAGCAGAGCCCTTCTCAGTCAGTACCTCAGTGGGTAAAATCATTAAAGCTCGGTGGGTATACAGGAACTGCCCGGTTATGATATCTTTGAAATCCAGGTTAGCAGATTTAGTAGAGTTAGAGATGATTGATTTTGATGTCATTCTCATCATGGATTGGATTCATTCCTACTATGCCACAGTCGATTGCAGAAAGAGGATATTTCAGTTTCAGTTCCTAAATGAGCCCGTCCTAAAGTGGAAGGGTAGCATTTCAGCGTTCAGGGGTCAACTTGTTTCCTACCTTCAGGCAAGGAAAATAATTTCTAAGGGATGTGTGTATCATCTCGTGCATCTTAAAGATTCTAGTTCTGAATATCCCAGCCTCGAAACAATCCCTGTTATTAATAAATACTCAGATATTTTTCCCGAAGATCTTCCAAGCATTCCTACCGAAAGGGAAATAGACTTTGGCATAGACCTTCTTCCAGATACTCAACCTATTTCTATTCCTCCATACAGAATGGCGCCAGCAGAACTCAAGGAACTGAAAGAATAATTGAAGGATCTCTTAGATAAGGTATTCATCAGACCCAGCATTTCCCCATGGGGTGCGCCAGTATTATTTGTGCACAATAAAGACGGTTCTCTTAGGATGTGTATTTATTATCGTCAACTCAACATGGTCACGATCAAGAACAGATATCATCTTCCCAGGATTGATGATCTATTCGACCAACTTCAGGGTCCTACTTACTTCTCCAAAATAGACCTCAGATCAGGCTATCATCAACTCAGAGTTAGAGAATGTGACATTCCAAAGACAGCTTTTCGTACTCGGTATGGTCACTTAGAATTTTTAGTCATGTCATTTGGTCTTACCAATGCCCCTACAGCTTTTATGGATTCAATGAACCGTGTGTTCAAGCAGTACTTGGATATGTTTGTCATATTCTTTGTAGATGATATTCAGGTCTATTCTCACACAGAACGTGATCATGCAGACCATCTCAGGATTGTTCTTCAGACTCTCAGGGATCACCAGTTATTCGCTAAGTTTAGCAAGTGCGAATTTTGGCTAAAATTAGTAGCATTCTTTGGCCATTTTGTTTCCATTGATGGCATTAGAGTAGATCTTCAGAAAACTAAGGCAGTAAGAAACTGGCCCAAACTCGTATCTCCATCAGATATTAGGAGTTTCTTGGGTTTGGATGGCTATTACAGATGGTATTTCAAGGGATTTTCTTTTGTTGCATCTCCCATGTCCCGATTGACACAGAAAAAGATTAAGTTTCAGTGGTTAGATCCATGCGAGAAGAGCTTTCAAGAGTTGAAGACTTGACTTGCCTCCGCTCCAGTTCTAGCTATTCCAAAATGGTTCAGACGGTTTTGTAGTCTATTGTGATGCATCCAGAGTGGGTTTAGGTTGTGTCCTCATGCAGCATGGTAAGGTCATAGCCTATGCCTCCAGACATTTAAAGCCATATGAGAAGAAATATCCTTCTCATGATCTTGAGTTAGCAGCGCTAGTTTTTGCCTTGAAGATTTGGAGGCATTATCTCTATGGAGTTCATGTAGATGTCTTCACAGACCATAAGAGCCTCCATTATGTCTTTTCCTAGAAAGATCTCAATCTTCGCCAGAGAAGGTGGTTAGAGATCTTGAAGGATTACTACATGAGTGTTCTTTATCATCCAGGCAAGGAAAATATTATAGCTGACGCTCTCAGTCGAATCTCCATGGGTAGTATTTATCACATTGAGGATAGTAAGAAAAAGATGGCTCAGGAGATCCATCATCTTGCCAGACTAGGCGTTTGCTTAGTTGATTCTTCAGAAGGTGGTGTATGTGTTCATAGTAGTTCAGAGTCATCTCTAGTTTCCGAGGTGAAATAGAAACAAGACAGGGATCCTAGCCTTGTCAAGCTCAAAGAATCAGTTCAAAATCAGAAAGTCGAGGTTTTCTTCCAAGGGGGAGATGGTGTTCTTCATTGTCAGGGTCGTCTGTGTGTTCCAGGTGTAAATGAATTAAGGTAGTGAATTCTTGCAGAAATGCATGGTGCGTGATACTCTATTCATCTAGGGCCCACTAAGATGTACCATGATATTCTGGAGATCTATTGGTGGAGTGGGATGAAGATAGATATTGCAGAGTTTGTGGCTAAGTGTTCTACATGTCAGTAGGTTAAGATTGAGCATCAAAAACCTAGTGGTTCCATGCAAGAGTTCACCATTCCTACTTTGAAGTAGAAAGAAGTTAACATGGACTTTGTGATGGGTTTGCCTAGAACTCGTCATCAGCATGATTCAGTCTGGGTCATTATAGATAGAATGATCAAGGTTGCTCATTTCCTTCCTGTTCGTACTTCTTATTCTGCCAAGAATTATGCCAAACTCTATATCAGGGAGTTAGTCAGATTACACGGTGTTCCATTATGTATCATCTCAGACAGAGGTACCCAGTTCACTTCTTATTTTTGGAAAGCATTCCAAAAGGGTCTCGGCACCCAAGTCCATCTCAGTACAGCATTTCATCCTAAAATAGATGGTCAAGTAGAAAGGACCATTCAGACTCTTAAAGATATGCTAAGGGTGTGTGCAATTGACTTCAAGGGAAGTTGGGACGTCCACTTGCCTTTGATTGAGTTTGCATACAACAATAGCTATCATTCTAGTATTTAGATGGCTCCATTTGAAGCTCTCTATGGTAGGAGATGTAGATCTCCGATTGGTTTGTTTAAAGTTAGTGAGGCATCAATCATAGGTTCAGACTTAGTATTCGATGCCTTAGAGAAAGTCCAGTTGATCAAAGAGAGAATCTGGGCTGCTCAGAGCTGACAAAAGTCCTATGCAGATGTTTGTAGAAAGGATCTCGAGTTTGAGATCAATGACTATGTCTATCTTAAGATCTATCCTATAAAGGGAGTGAAGAGGTCCGGCAAGAAAGGGAAACTCAGTCCCCGGTATGTCGATCCCTTCATAATTCTTTTTCGCTTCGGCAAGGTAGCTTATGAGCTTGAGTTGCCCTCAGATCTAGCCTCAGTCCATCCAGTCTTCCATGTCTCTTTGCTAAAGAAGTGTATAGGTGACCCAGTAGTTGTTTTCCTATTTAGAGCATCGACATTCAGAACAGCCTCTCCTATGAAGAGATTCCAGTCAAAATCATAGATTATCAGACTCGTAGATTAAGGAACAAAGAAGTCCCTCTAGTCAAGGTTCTTTGGTGAAATCAGTCTCATGAGGGAGCTACTTGGGAAGCAGAAGCAGATATGCGTACCAAGTATCCTCACCTCTTCCCCGCCAATTTAGATCAAGCTCAAGGTAATTGTTCTCCTTAAGCTTATTAAGTTTCATGTTCATATTTCTAGTATAAACTTGGCACCAATTAACCATTTCATACTCAGTCATACATTCATGTTTCAGTACTCCGTGTATCAGATATGCACGAGTTTCGTATGTTTAGCATGTTAGTCATGAGATCAAGTTTCAGTTCTTCATGTTCAGTTCAGGTTCTATTGTCTTTATCTCGTCTCAGTAAATTCTCATTCGAGGACGAATGTTCCCAAAGGGAGATATTGTAATACCCCCTATGTTTCTAAGCTAGGAAGTGAATAAGTATTCTTATGTGTGAAATCTCCAATCCTTTGATTCATACTTGAGTACATGACTTACCATGAATATCCTAGTGATAGGATAGCTTATGATGCATTGATCATGTTCATATGATTCACTTAAGGTAATGCAAGCTAAGAGTTTTTGAATCCATCAAGTTTTAATGTTTGATTTTGCCAGGGTCATCTTTGAATGAGAATAAATCGATGGTAATGTGGTATTTTGGCTGATTTATACCCACCAAATTGTAGAAAATCAAATTACCTTTCCAACGATACCAATTTCTCCTTAATCCAATACCCGAGCGAGAAGTTATGCCCATTTTTGTGAGAGACAGTAAGCATAGGCAATCGGTTAGGCGTCGCGCAACCCAAGCATAGGTGATTGGTTAGGCCCCACCCAACCCAGGCATAGGCGATCACTTGGGCGCCACCTAAGTAAATTCTAGGTGTCAAAAACACTCCATCTTGAGTTATTTTAAATGTAATTAAGTCTTTAAATACTCCTTGCACGTCCCTAAACTTAACCCTATAAAATATATATATATTCTAAACATACTGCAACCCTATTTTCATCTCAAAGCTCATAATCCAAGAGCACTAAAGGAGAAAAACAACTAGGGTTGCAGAATTAATCTTGAAGATCCGATTTTAAGGAAATTCCACTGTCAATCATCATGAATCTTCCTTCTAAGGTATGCTTAGTGTTCATCCATGGATTTTTTTTGTCCGCGGAGTTCAAGAATCAATCTTTAAAATACAAAAGCTTGGTTGATTGTGATGATGTGATCATACCCATGTTGATGCTTGTTTGTTTTCCTCTTTATCATTATAAAGTATGATTTCTATATTGTTGGGTGTTGATGATCATGTTGTTGATATTGGGTGATTCCCAAGATGGAATTTTTATATGTTTTTGTGAAGTCATGATATCATATGAGTTGGAAACATGTAAATTTGGTTGTTCATGATGTATAATTTGATGAATTCACCTATGTTTAGGATGTGCATGTATGGTGTTGGATAAAATGCCTAAGGAACTTGAAATCATGCAATATAGCTAAATTGTGACTAAGTGAAGGATTCATGAGATGCCCTTACGTTCCAATGACTTCTATGTTGTTAATGTGCCTTGTAAATGTTGTTGGAATACTCATGAACTATTCTTATGCGATTATGCTATGTTTACTTGCAAATCCTACTTATGAACAAGATGCATGATAACTATGCAATCCACATGAACTTCCATGATATTAGTATGTGTTGCCAATATGAATATTCAATGAATATGATATTGAGATTGTGCAAGTACTTCCATGTGATATGAAATTCTTTCCATGCAATACATTGTTGATTACCATGCTTAGTATGAGATCCCTACTTATGATGTTATAAATTATGGACTCTACTCTTATGATCAAGTCAGTCATGTGTGTCAGTTTCCTTTCATCGAGTCCTAGGGGTACTTGTACCCGAAAACTATAGCTGTATGCCTAGATCCATGTCATTTTTCACGATATCCGAACTCAAGCTATGATTCCATAGACTTTAGTCAGTCATGTGACTCAGGAAAACCTCATGATCTTAGTCAGTTGTCGATATTAGTAATATTCTGCCAGTCAACAGAATTTAGTAAGATTAAGTCATGCACAGTCAGTTATTCATGTCCAGTCCCTCCAGATGGGAGTAGAGGTTAGCACCGAGTAAACCCAAGGATGGAAACTCACTCGCCAATTCAGGGTATGATTATTAGTAGCAATCCTTGTGTTCCAGAACTATGTAGCCAGCGTAGGTTGAGACATCTTAACCTGTCAGGTTAGGGTTGATGAGGTGGCTTAACCCGTCAGTTTAGGGTTCCCACCGTTCTCATTTGAGTACCTGCTAGTATAGGGTCTCATAGCTATCCTTACCAGTGGCGCGGTATTGACACCCCTCCAGTTGGGGCAGAGATTGGACCCCTGCTTAGCCATAACAGCATACATGGGGCATGTCGGTTAGACACTACTTCCCACAGTTTCAGTATTAGTCTTAGTAAAAGAACTCAGATAGTTCTTCAGATTTTAGTATATATAGGACTGTCAGATATAGTCGTCCATGTTATCTGTTTCAGTATCAGTCATGACAGTTATTAGTAAACCATGTATTAGCTTACAGGTCATGCTATCACGTATTCACAATCCCAGTTTCTATATGTGTGTGTTTGCACTCCCACATTCATATTAGTCAGTCAGTGTTGTTCATGCATGAAACCCTTTATGTTCATCCTACCTTTCTCGTATACTCAGTACTCCAGTTGTACTGACGTATTTGTGCTATGCTGCTTTCTTTTCATGTTACACCATAGGTTTCGAGACATGAGCTCTAGCCCAGCAGTAGCGGTAGAATTTCAGTCGTAGAGAAACAGTGAGTCCTCATTGATTCGAGGATAGTATGATTTGATTTATTTATTTATTTCTTCAGTTCAGTCTTACGGAGTTAGTTGGAGACATGTTCCTTCAACTCCTTATTTAGATAGTTTAGAGGCTTTCAGATTTACTTTCAGATTTACGTTCAGATTTAGTTGTTTAAGGTATTTTCGCCCACAGGATTGTATTCATTTGAACCTTATGACCTTACAGTTCCATGTTTTCCTCATTATTATATTATGATTTGCAGTATACAGGTACAGATATCAGTCATGGGTTAGCTTGTGGCCCCTCGAGGTCATGAGCACCGTGTAGCATTCCGGTTCAGCAAATCGGGGTGTTACATTCAGCCTTTTATTTTGCATTTATATAGTATATTATGCACTGTTTAGGTACAAATATTAGTCATGGGTTAGCTTGTGGTCCTTCGGTGTCACAAGCATCGTGTAGCATTTTACGTACCAAATTTGGGGCATTACACTTAACAAATAACACTCATATATGCATAAAAAACATTTTAAAAGTACTAAGACTAAGTAAATAGCTAAATTTTGGGTATTCATAACCCCCAGGACTGATAAATTAACAGTAAAAGCATACCAAAGCTTCAAAAGCATATTAAGTAGTCATTGCTCAAAATTCATCTCTTAGGCATTTCATCAAACACTTGAAATTCATGAACTTGGGCATAGGAATGTATGAAACATGTGGTAATAACATAATCATAACACTAAAACCTTACATTGGGGTATTGAACACAGAATTTCATGCTTCAAACATGTAAAGGCTACTTTCCAACGAAACACACTTGTAAAAATCATGCATAATCAAAATTCCCAAAAGCTTCATGAAATTAACGTATTGTAAACATGTGAATTCATGATTTAGAACACAAAAATATGTACTTAGACTCCATGGGTTAAAAGGGCCCATGGATGAACATTTAACATACCTTAACTGATTAATTTTTATGAGTTCTTGGTGATTTCTTGAAGTTTGAACTTGGATTTAAGAAACTAGGGTTTTGTTCTTGAGAGAGTTTGTGAATAGATTAGTGATTTTGCCTTTTGGGGACCTTAATTTTGTGTTATGGGAGAGGAAAAGTATGGGGAAAATAACTCAATTACCTCCACATACCCAGAATTATTTAAATTAAATATGGTCAGTGATGTGGTAAGTGATGCATCATGTTGCTCAGTGACACATTAGGAACCATGCCGCATTGCACCTCACCAACGCAATAAGCCACACGCCGTAGCCATATTGTGCTACTCACTGGTTTGAACATCCAAACAAGCCTCAAACCTTGTCCAAAAAATTCAAAACTTACCCGAGACATGCTATCGACCACCCCGATCATGAATCAACTTAAAATAATTATTCTGAGGTTAGGAAGGTCGGAGTTAAAATCATCAAAGTTTAAGAGGCTTTGGAAATGACTAAGTAAGGCAAAGGAGCATATTTAATTTGCTATTGATGGAGAGTCACTTCTTCAGAATTGGTTGTTGTTTCTTGATTATTCTTAGAATTTCTTTGCCATCTTGGAAATGTTACTGAATTTAAAGGTGTTGTACGGTTAGAACTTCTCATACTTGTTTACTAATTGTTAGTGCTAATCAAGTTCAAAATCATGGTGGACATATGATTGAATAATGTGAGCTTCAAATTTAAGTAGTCTCATTGAACGTGAAATAGTGTTTCTTGAGGACAAGCAGAGTCTTTAAGTTGGGGATGTTGATGAGTGGCAAATTTTTCACTCATTTGTATCTTATTTCTTACATACTATGGTGAGTTATTTGAATATATGAGACTAATTCTCTTTAAATGCACTAATTTCTAGTGTTTGTGATCTTACAGGGAAATTCGATGAGAAAGGAGCAAAGGCAAAGCTGGAAAGGAAGAAAAGTGATAAAAATAGACAAATACTAAAGACATGTCCATGATATAATCCTCGGGTGTTGCTATCGCACTCTGAAGGTCACTATCGTGATGGATCCAAGCAGACAAAAGTACTGCGATCGCAAGCCAATACCCCGTGATCGCAAAGTTGTGACCGCAATTAGTTAGGAAAATTTTAGGGGCAAACTTGCCAATTCACAAGGCTCGATCCCAAAAATTAATAGATTAACCCTTCACCTTTCCAATATACTATTTCTGAGTTTTGAGAGCAAAATACACTATTATTGAGTGAAAATGAATTGTAGGTGTGTTTCCAAGAAAGATTTTGGCCTTTGATTGAATTTAAAGCTTGGAGATTATATTCATTTTACTATTCATAGCTGAACTATGCTAATCTTGGTATATGTCTTCTCTTTATTTTCATGAACAACTAAATTTATCTCTTGGGTTTATGCTTGATTAGGTGGTGATTAATGTATGGGTGGTGATTATTCGTCCAATTAGTTAGTTATTGGTGAAGGATTTTGCTTTTATTCCATTCTTAATTGAGAATTGGGGGTTGCAAACCCCGACTACCCTTGAACCTATATCATCATTAAAAGATGGGATATAGGTGAAGAACAATTGAACCTATACCACCCTTGAAAGATGGGATATGGGTGAGGAACAATTGAACCCATATCATCTTTGAAAGAGGGTTAATTGAGAACAATTGTGAAAAATAACTTAAGTTATCTCATTTAATAGCTTATCTTAGAAATAAGGAGGTTAATTGAGGTAGATTGGTAGATTTGATACACTTGTGAGGTGTTCTAAAGAACCTACTTGTCAGATTTGGTGTTTTATTGAAATATTAATATCAATACCCCCAAATCTAGCCTACTCCAAACCCCTAACAAAACTTGGATGAATTATTGAAAAGTCATGCATGACTCCTACCAAGGATTGCATAACCCCAAGGTTCTTCTCCAATTTGTAACACTCTTCAATCTTTCAAGCTCACAATGGTGTTCAATTATTGTTGTGTTTAACATCATTCAAACTGAAACCCCATTTAGTTTCTTATGTTTTTTAATTCTGCACTACGGTTTAACACTTAGTTAACTACAAAAACTTGTAAGTTTTGAACTCTACGTCTTCACTCCTCGTGGATTTGACCCCTACTCTTAGTTGGGTAATTTTATTGACAATGACTACCTAACACCTTATTTGAGTGTAAGTTTGAGTTTTATCAGCCGACCCAATCTGCTTAGTCATAACTTTCCATGTTTTCTTTATGCGGGAGCTGGAAATCTGGTCTGTGATGAAATTGGGATATAGTTTGGGTTTTTTCACCGGTTATCGATGGGTATCAGGGTAGTTAATATGTAAGGGTTGATCTAGTGGAGGAGAAGGTATTTCCATTAGTGTACTGTCACTACTCTACTTCGTCCTCCTCACTATTCTCATCGTCATCCTCTTCATTATTCTCTAACCCACTACCTAATGCATTATTATCTCCTTTATTTTTACCCTCAGGATCTGATTTGGACTCCTCTCCCTCTTTAGATAGAAAGGAAGTATGGCAGTGACTGGCTAGGGTTTTGCGTTTGGGTCCTATCCTATAGAGGCAATTAACCCGGATGTGAACCCTTAGTGCCCTGAGGTAAGCTATCCATTGGTTCCACCATCTCCACTAGTGGATAATCTTCTATGGAGCTGCTTGACTCATCATCTGTGCCCTCGACCCTTAGATGTTGAGTAGAGGGATGAACCTGCTTCTTAGGTGTTTGCTTAGTGGAGTCATTCTTCGATGATATTTTTACCTGATGAAATAAATATAGTAGTTACTTCTAAGAAAATAAAAGAAAAAACAAGCAAAATGTAAAATCAAGTTCAGTGGTTGGGTACTCAATGGGTCAGGCTATGACTCTTTGCTAGAGGCTATAAGTCATCCTGATGCTCGTAGGGTGAAATATCCTATATGTTCTGGGGTTATGGTCACCCTACAAGTCCACTAAATGAATTATTGGGTCACCCAATTGCATGTCAGATGACTTGTAGTCTGACCAAGAGATACTGGTTTGGTAATCATAAGTTTCCAATCACTACAAGTCCATATTACAAGTCATTAGGTTAGACAATGACTCATAATGTGAGTCATAGTGTGAAAATAGAAAATCCATGATTGTCCACCATGTTATCAGTGGCTAGGAGTCACTTAACAACTCGTTAGGTCACTCTACGAGTCGTTAGAGACTATAACATTCATTGTCAATGATGGATAGTTACAAAAACCAATATCTCGAGGTTACTCAAACTTTGCCTTGGATTTTTGATACACAATATAGTTTATAACCCATTTCCCAACAAGTTCCACACCAAATTATTTCAACAATTTTAGAATTGTCAAGAACCCTTGCATTTACTTAACTTAATCTGAATGACAATAGAATTTGAATCATATAATACATAAGCAATCAAGATTAACACATACATTAGTAGAACCAAATAATATACTTACTTTGGATTTGAAAAAAATAATTGGCTTCTTGACTTGTTATTGACCGTGTTCTTGAGAATAAGGAATTATACTCATTTTTTGGGGTGTATTGCAGAACTTGAAGGGGTTTTTAACAATGATTATAGGTTTATTTATGGGGTAAAAACATTTAACGAATATGGAGAGAATTTAGGCTTTAAAAAGGGGAAGTGGCATCATTTAAATTAACCTCCCCCTTTTTATTTAATACAACCCAGGTCGGGTCAGGACTTTTGGTTGCAATGTTGGGCCTGACTACGATTTATGACAATGACTCCCTTGTCTATGATTCATAATCTCTCTTCGTTTAGTGTTGTAACCTTACCTAGATCTCTGATTGTAATGACTCAAGGTGATGAGTCGTTATCACTGACAACAACTCATTCTAAGAGTCGTCGTGACTCTAGAGACCACATACTTGAGAGCTACCTCATTGGCTCTTCCTGACGGGTTTGTGATAAGTCATAAGGAGTCCCTACAATTTGTAGGGTTCCTCATAAGGACCTAGGCACCACAAAAATCTCTAGTGTTTTCCTGTAATTTCCATTCCTGTACATGAACACACAAGTTACCCAATAATAAAATAAATACAAAACACTGGTTGCCTCCCACGCAGCACTTGATTTAACATTGTGACATAACTCTGTTGCCTTGGCTACTTAGATTACTCCATAGAATATACCAATAAAAACTTTCACTTTCTCCATCCTTCCCATATAGTGCTTAACACACTGCCCATTCACCTTGAATAGGGCTTCTCCATCTCACTTTAACTCTATTGTACCATGTGGAACACTCCGGACATGGTGAGTAGTCCAATCCACCTAGACTTCAACTTGCAAGAAAACAAGCAAAGTCTCAAATTATATAATAGGACCATATCACTAAGTTCGAAAATCCTTCTCTCTATGTTTTGGTCATGATATAGTTTTAGGTTCTCCTTGTACAATGTTGAACTCTCATAATCTTGGAGTTGGAATTCATCCAACTCATTCTCCTTTATCATCCTTAAATTTGTTGTATCACTCCATCTAAAATTTAGCTTTTTCAATACCCATAGTGTCTTGAGCTCAAATTTTACTAGCAAGTGGCATGCCTTACCATACACAAGATGATATGGAGAGGCACCTATGGGGGTTTTAAAGCTGTTTGATAGGCCCAAAATACATCATCTATCTTTATGCATTCACAATCTTTGCAAATATAGACTTAATCTCATGATTAGTGACATCAACCTGTCGACTCTTCTGTGGATGGTAAGGTGTTGCCATCTTATACTTCACATTATAATATTTGATTATGTCCTTGAATAGATTATTAAAGAGGTGAGACCTACCATCACTAATAATAGCACGTGGAGTGTTAAATTAAGAAAAGATATTCTTCTTCAAGAATTCAGTAATAGTGAAAACGTCATTATTGGTACGAGCAACTGCCTCCACCCATTTAGAAATATAGTTGACTACCACTAGTATATACTTCAACCTTTAAGAAATCACAAATGGACCCATGAAACTAATTCCCCACACATCAAATATTTTAACTTAAAGATAGGTGTCACAGGGAGTTCATGTTTTTCCAAAATATTACCTTGCCACTGACATTGATCATAGGCTCAAGCAAAATCGTGAGAATCTTTGTAGATAGTGTAATACCCAATGATTTTTCATAGCCTAAACTCATCCCAAAAATGATAAAGAGAAGCTTCTAGAATGAGTGGTGTTTATTTCAGCTAAGGGTAATGTTTGGCAGACTAGTTTTGAATCTTCCCTAGTTTTAGAAGTGAAGGAGAAGCAAGATATAGATTCTAGTATGGTCAAAATAAAAGATTCAGTTAACGACCAAAAGGTAAAGGTTTTCTCATAAAGGGGAGATAGTGTGTTGAGACACCAAAGTAGATTGTGTCTGCCATGTGTTGATAATTTGAGGCAGCAGATTATGGTTGAAGTACATAGTGCGCGGTATTCTATTCATATAGGTGCTACCAAGATGTACCACGACTTATGGGAAATCTATTGGTAGAGTGGTATGAAAAGAGATATAGCAGAGTTTGTAGCCAAGTGTGCAACTTGTCAACAGGTTAAGGTAGAGCACCAAAGACCTAGTGGTACATTACAAGAGTTTGGTATTCCTACTTAGAAGTGGGAAGAGGTGAATATGGATTTTGTGACTAGCTTAACCCATTCTCGTCGTCACCATGATTCAATTTAGGTTATTATAGACAGATTGACTAAGTCAACGCATTTCTTGCTAGTTCACACATCTTATGCAGCTGAGGATTATGCTAAGTTGTATATCTGAGAGTTATTTAGATTGTATGGAGTTCTCTTGTCTATCATCTCAAATAGGGGTATTTAGTTTACTTCCTAGTTTTGGAGAGCTTTTTAGAAGGGTCTTGGTGCCCAAGTCCATCTTAGTTTAGCTTTCCACCCTCAGACGGATAGTCAGGCAGAGAGGACCATCCAAATTCTAGAAGATATGTTGAGGGCATATGCTCTTAATTTTAAGGGTAGTTGGGATGAGCATTCGTCATTGATTAAGTTTTCTTATAATAATAGTTATCATGCTAGCATTCGAATGGATCCATTTGAGGCTCTTTATGCAAGGAGTTATAGATCACCCATAGGTTGGTTTGAAGTGGGTGAGGCCACTTTGCTTGGGCCTGATGCAATGTATGATGCCATGGAGAAAGTTAAGTTGATTAGAGAAACATTGGAAATAGCTTAGAGCCATTATAAATCCTATGCAGATGTAAGAATAAGGGACCTCGAATTTGAAGTTGGTGATTTTTTGTATTTGAAGATTTCACCCATGAAAGAGGTAAAGAGATTTGGCAAGAAGAGAAAGCTTAGTCCCCGGTATGTTGGACCTTATAGAATTTTCAGTCGCGTTGGGAAAGTAGCTTATGAGCTTGAGTTGCCCGCAGACTTGTCAGCCGTTCATATTGTATTCCACGTCTCTATGCTTAAAAAGAGCATCGGTGACTCCATCATTGGTTTTCCTTTATAAAGCTTAGATATTTAGAACATCCTTTCATACAAAGAGATTCCAGTTGATATTTTAGACCATCAGATCCATAGACTAAGGAACAAAAAAGTTCCCTTGGTTAAAGTTCTTTGGCGGAATTAGCCTGTTGAGGGCGCTACTTGGGAAGCAGAAGCAGATATGCAAGCCAAGTACCCTCACCTCTTCTCCGCAAACTCAGATCAAGATGAAGGTGCTACTCTTCCTTAATCCAGTTTTTTTCTAATCATACATTCATCTATATAGTTGTCCTCATATAAGTTCATGCACTCACAAATTACTCAGAAGCATAAAATGATTTAGATTCAGTTGCTTAGTTCACTTAAGTTGTGCATGCTATCTTATTTTCTCAGATTCCTCAGAAATTTTAGCTTAACTATCCACATTCGAGGATGAATGTTCCCAAGGGGAAGATATTATAATACCCCATAATTTTTCCTAGCCTAAACTCATCCCAAAAATGACAAAGAGTAGCTT